>NC_066525.1:20740970-20788470 GCF_024679095.1 Eriocheir sinensis | reverse complement strand
TGCGCGGCGTTAAACTCAAAAGCGTTCAATGCGTCAAGGACTTGGGGGTCAAAATCGCGTCAAACCTCAAATTCTCACAGCAATGCAACGATGCAGCAAATAAAGCGAACAGAATGTTGGGCTTCATTAAAAGAAACTTTTTATTTAAGAATAAAGATGTAATACTCCCGCTCTACAACAGTTTAGTCAGACCCCACTTGGAATATGCGGTACAGTTTGGTCTCTCCACCATGCAAAGGATATTGCTAAATTAGAAGGTGTTCAGCGTCGGGCAACGAAAATTATCACTTCCTTGCGCAACAAATCCTACGAAGAAAGGCTTTCTACCCTTAACATGTTCTCTCTTGAGAAACGTCGCCTCCGAGGAAAACTGATCGAATGTTTTAAAATACTTAATGGTTTCACGAATGTAGACAGATCAACATTGTTTATGATCGATGACACTTTGCGCACGAGGAACAATGGCGTAAAACTCAGATGTAGACAAGTAAATTCAGACTGCACCAAATGTTCTTCACCAACGTTGTAGTGCGAGAATGGAATAAGCTCCCATCATCAGTGGTCCAGTGTAACACGATTGACTCCTTCAAAAATAAGCTCGACCGTCACTTCCTTCAACTTAATATCAACTAGAGTAGAAATGCAACGTTTTGGAGTCTTCTGATTAATGTAAAATCACTTAGGTTTAAGGACAGACCACCAAGTCTGGACCATGGGGTCTGTGTGGTCTGATTTTCTATGTAAATCTATGTAAATCTCTCTCTCTCTCTCTCTCTCTCTCTCTCTCTCTTTTTTTCTTTTTTTTTTTTTTTTTTAATCAAGGGTATAGTACGAAGAGGAAGTGGGTTAGTGGTGAGGTACAGGTGGGGAATAGGAAAGACAGTAGGAGTGTACAGTTGTATGGTGTAGGTTCGTTAGTTGTTCTGGTGTAGTTATTGTTTATCGGGCACCTTATTTGTATACCCCGGCGTGCTGGGGGGTTGGATTGTTTGTGTAGAGAGCTGTTAAGCTATGGCGTCACTTGTGTGAAGTGATGTGGGCGGTTGTTCTCGTAGTGACTTCAAGCTGCGCGGAAACCAGGGGTGGACCAAGTTCGTGCTGCCGTCAAGCTCCTTGACGTGGGTGTAGTTCACGTCGTCTTGCTGGTCTAGCTTCTCCCATATCTTTCCGGCCGCCTCCCGTAGCCTTGTGCTGACTAGTTGTACTCCGAGTCTGCGGTGTTGTGCTGCTGTGTTTTCCGTGTACGGGTATTTCTGTCCGGTGGCAAATCTCAGCGCTTTGTTCTGCAGCCTCTGAAGCTGTAACATCTTGGTGTGGGAAGCCATGCGTGTCGGGGTGGGTGAGTAGTCTAGTATAGGAAGTATCTTAGTCTTTACTAGATACAGTTTGAGCCGCTCTGTGAAGTGCCAGAATCTGTTTAGTGATGTGAGGGCTGTTTTAACTTTCATGGTTTTGTCGTTGACATGTTTAACGATCAGGCCGGTGGATGTCACTGTGTGGCCTAATATCTGGCATTGTTTTTGGTGGGAGATGGTGTTGCCCTGTATTTGTATGTCATTTAATTTTTTCCTGCCGAGTGCGACCACAGCGAACTTGTCTATGTTTGTTTTGATCTTCCATTTTTTTTCAAATGTGTTGAGTCTGTTCGCCTCCCGCACGACCAGGGCGTCATGGTGGTCTAGGGTACCGTTGGAGGTCACTATTTGTGTCGCGTCGTCAGCATAAAATATATCCATACAGCTTCTCAGACCGGGGCATGTCAGAGGTGTAGGTGATGAAGAGCGTTGGTGATAACACGCTGCCCTGTGGCACGCCGCTGTGCAGGGGGAACGGGGAGGATATTGCTGACTTAACTCGAATGGAAGCTGAGCGCTGATCAAGGAAGCTACATAACAGTTTTTCCGTTAGCTCTGGCAGTCCGAGTTGAAGTATTTTGTATTGCAGGCCCTGTAGCCAGACTTTATCAAACGCTTTGCTGATGTCGCGTTGGATAATAGTGCAGTTTAGTCCTTGTCCTTTAGTGAGTGCTACCTTTTCGCTGGCGATGGAGATAGCTGACGTAGTGCTCCTCCCTGCCCTGAAGCCATACTGTGACGGGTTATAAAGGTTGTTTTCCTCCAGGTGACATCTGAGTCGTAAGTTGATTATTCTTTCAAAGATTTTTCCAGGGACTTCTAGGAGTGAGATTGGTCTGTAGTTCTTGGGATCCGTGGATGGTTTGCCTGGTTTAGGTATCATGGTGAGAGTGGCGACTTTGAATCGTTGAGGGAAGTAACCTGTTGTTAACATCGCATTATATATGGTGAGTAGGTACGCCAGCCCCCGGGGGGGTAACATGCTGATTTGTTGTTTATCTATTTTGCTCTCTCCGGGCGACGTGTTTTTCGTTTTGTTTGTAGCTGATCGGAGCTCGGCTGTGCCTATTTCCAAAGTCAACAGATGGGCCTGTGTTAGGCGTTGCAGATCAATCGTATGGTGTGGCCTGGTTCTTGTTGGGTCCTGTTGGAGCCATGCCTTTACTTCCCGTTCATTGTCTTGGTCATAATGAGCGTTGTCTTCAGGTCTTATTGTGAACACTGACTTCCAGGTTTCACTGAACTCTTGGGCAATACCCTCGTCATCCTGTATTTTGACTCCTCCCTTTTCTAGGTGTATGGGGCGGTGGTGTGTGTTGCCCTGCAGGCGTTTTATTCCCTGCCAGAAGGCTTTTGGGTCCTTGTATTTTTCGGCGAGGCCTTTTATTGTGTTTTCCCAGTGCCTGTTGTATGCTGTTTTGCACGTATCTTGTAGCGTTCGTTGGAGAACTCTACTTTGTTGATAAAGATCATGCGTCCAGCCGTGCCGCCCGGCGTATCGGAGGATGTTGGTAAAACGTAGCTGTGCGTCCGTAATCTCTTGGCTGCGGTGGGGGTATGATAGTGTTTTGTGCCTTGTGAGGGGTATTGCTTGTGCTTGGGCAGTTTTAACAGCGGTATACCAGGTGTTGACAGCGGTTTCTATGTCATCTGTGTTTTTCCCCTCTAGATGTAGGTCAGGTAGTTCTGAGTCAATAATGTTCTTATATTGCTCCCAATTCGCCTTTTTTGTGTTCATCCGCTGTGGGCAGGGCACGACAACGGGAGTGGTTGAGATGGTGAACAGTATTGGGAGGTGGTCGCTGCTCGTTAGTGGCCCCTGGCTGGCGTGGGTGTTGTGGTATGTTTTCCCATTCGTTAGAATCACGTCAGGCGTGGTGAGGGCTGAGTGGCCTATAAACGTGGGGAAATTTGGACCTATGTGCTGGGCTTCGAAGGTGGTGATGATTTTCATATTGTTTCGTCCAGTTGTATTTGTGTTGGAATGGCCAAGGCTGGTGTGGCGTGCGTTTAAGTCGCCTAGGAAGTACATGGGTTCAGGTATGCGTAGCAGTTTATAGAAGTCAGGAAACATGATGCAGCCCTCTCGTGGGGGGATGTAAGTAGTGGCAATATTAATGGGCCCGAGGGTAGTCATTAATTTAACAGAAAGGGTGTCGGAGTAGTGTTCTCTCTCTCTCTCTCTCTCTCTCTCTCTCTCTCTCTCTCTCTCTCTCTCTCTCTCTCTCTCTCTCTCTCTCTCTCTCTCTCTATATATATATATATATATATATATATATATATATATATATATATATATATATATATCTCGCTCTCTTCCCTTCACCCATTCCCTCGCTCTCTTCCATTCATATTCAATTACAAGGCGAGAGAGGAGTGTGTGTCAGCAGGTGTGGGTGATACAGGTGTGTGGAGGAGGAGGAGGAGGAGAAGGAGGAGGAGGAGGAGGAGGGAGGGTAGTGGTGGATTGAAAGTAGCAGATTGGTAGTGGAAATTGTAGTTGAAACAGTACTTGCGGTAGAAATAGTAGTAGTAGTAGTAGTTGTTGTTCTTGTTGTTATCGTTCTTAGTCAAATCGAGCAATGAATAGGTTATTTAAATCTAACACACACACACACACACACACACACACACACACACACACACACACACACACACACCGTCCCTTTCCTCTCCCTTTCCTCTCCTTCCCATGCCCTTTCCCATCACACTCCCTTCCCCATTTCTCTCTCTCCAACTGCTCTCCCTTCCCCTTTCCCTCCTCTCACCATCAATTCCCGTCTTCATTTCCTTTCAACTCTTTGGTTCTGTTCTGTTCTGGCTGGAGTAGGAAGACACCTACTGAGCTACTGAGGTGAGGTATATGGGAGGTGAGAAGGAGCTGAAGGCCTTCGAAGACCCTTCCCATGTCCTCACTTCCGTTTCCCTATTGTCTCACCAACACAGGAGAGTAGTTCAGCATGCTCTCTAAAGACAGATCCTCTCTCTATCCACACCACTCTACATTCACACAACATACACACCTTTTCCCAAAACTCAAATTTCAAAATGGCGCACCTTCACCTTGCCTCGGAGTCCTCGCCTTTGGGGGGGGCACAAAATCCCCCAGGGAGGACTCCCATTCTGGTTGCTGACCCGAGAGGTGTCTTGATAACTCCTCGAACCTCTTTCTTCTCAATTTCTGCAACATTTGCGGTCTTCGTTCTAATTTTCATTCTGTGGAACACCATCTCTCTTCCTCTAAACCTCACCTTCTCTTCTTCGCCGAAACACAGGTTTTTGAGGCTACTGATGTTATAATAGAATATCAATGTATCATTATTATTATTATTATTTAATATCACCACGAATTAGGCATACAATTGTCAATGGAAAAAACCCACGACAGATAGATCACGCCACCTTATAGGAATGTCGTCCGTCAGTGTTTACCGTCTCAGTTTGTATACAAAGCATTTCATCAAGCTTGAAGGTCACCTTGATATACGTGACCAATTGTAACTTCATTAGTTTCCAATCTGTAACTCGTCACTCCTTCACGAGAGTCCGACTGACACACAACGGCAGTCGCTCTCGCTCCGACGCTCCTGTATCATATAGGCTAAGAATATATTCGCCTAAAGGAAGCCGAGTCTTAATCAACACCCTTCAACGGCCCCCGGTACACCGTTACATAATTGGCGGCAGCAGTTCCCCATCGCGCCAGAGCTCTTCGCTACCTCGTTCTCCTGCACGAGCTCCAAGCCACGAGAACTCACCATCAACTCCGGGGACAGGCGTAGAAGGAAGGAAGGGATCACAATCCACCTACAGGCCTTCACCAGGCCTACGCAGCCGACGGCGAGGGCCACAAGCTACAAGCCGCCCCACCCGCTACACGCCAGCACTGCTACGAGCACTACAAGCCACTCCCAGCTCACTCGAAGCCCTCCACGATACGCAGAAGAATTCACACCCTCGGGCCTCCGCCTTATATAATTGTCTTCTACCTTTCTTTTCTAATCCCCTTTCTCTTCCTCTTCATCCTCTCGACCATTCTTCCCCCCTTCTTCCTTTTGTCTTCCCCTTTTTTGCCTGAGTGTGTGTGTGTGTGTGTGTGTGTGTGTGTCCTTTAGCATAAGAGCCTATATATACACTTCTAAGGTATGTTTTTATTCTGCCAACATTGTTATGATAAGGTGAAGGTAATATTAGTTTAACATAGCCTTAAAGCACTAATGATATTCTCTCTCTCTCTCTCTCTCTCTCTCTCTCTCTCTCTCTCTCTCTCTCTCTCTCTCTCTCTCTCTCTCTCTCTCTCTCTCTCTCTCTCTCTCTCTCTCTCTCTCTCTTAGTTCTTATCTATATATATATATATATATATATATATATATATATATATATATATATATATATATATATATATATATATATATATATATATATATATCTCATTTACCATTAGCCTATCGATCTCTGTTTTTTCTTTCTCCATTTTTTCGGATTCTCACTTTCTATCTACCTATCTATCAATTTGTCTCTTATCTATCTATCTATCTATCTCATATATGTATCTATCTGTCAATCTCTATCCATCACTCTATCCAGCTATCTCTTCCCCTTATTTTGCTACAATCACATTAAAAGCAAGAAGGCTAAAAAGTGCCAAAAACATACATAAACTTAGCAGCAGCAATATACAACTTTTTTTTTCCGAAACTCCATTATTCACGTCTTTACACCATTATTCACTCGCCGCTCATTCATTTATTCAGCCCCTTCATATATCACTTCATTCGCGTCTTTTTTATATAATATAACGGGCATTATTTTTTTATCGAACGCTCAAAAATTAAAAGGACGCAGCGGTGCTGATGGTACCAAAGGGTGGTGGTGTGTGTGTGTGTGTGTGTGTGTGTGAGAGAGAGAGAGAGAGAGAGAGAGAGAGAGAGAGAGAGAGAGAGAGAGAGAGAGAGATTTACTTATTCATATATGTACTCTTTTTGTGAATTTAAGAGTTGATTTATACTTATTTACATGTTCTGTTTATTCATCTACCTGCCTGTGTTGAAATCTTTATACCCTGATTTATACCTATTTACTCATTTTACTTTTTCATATGTCTTTGAGTGCGTGTGTGTGTGTGTGTGTGGGTATGTGTGTGCGTCTTTGTATGTGTGTGTGTGTGTGTGTGTGTGTGTGTGTGTGTGTGTGTGTGTGTGTGTGTGTGTGTAATAATAATAATAATAGGTTTATTAATGTAAGGCAGCCGTTAGGCTGAAAATATACAAATTAAAAATACAAGAAACTAATAGTAAATAGGCTACACTAGAGGGAGGGAGAGGGTGGGGGGTGGTTTGGGAGAGTTAAAAATAGAGACATAAGGGAGAGGGAGGGTGGTGTGAGGGGGGCACTTAGAGGGGTAGCGGCGAGGTGCTAATCTCCACCGCGGCCCTTTGGGTATGACTGTCACTGGGCATTGTTTATCATCCGCACCATCGCGGGCACTGCGCTACGTTTGTAACGGTCGGTTCGCGGCGCTCTGAAGGGGATGAGTTTGTTGTGGTGTCTGGTGAAGCGGGTGGGGCCAGGCGCGTCGGGTGGCAGGAGGTGGCGGTGGCGAGGATGGTGAAGCAGGGAAACGCCGAATTTTCTGAGGGCGTCCTGGTGCTTGTCAGAGAGCCTCGGGAGACTCAGGGTGGCCAGGGCATTGTCGTAGGTGTGGTAGTCAGGGCCTAAAATGACCCTGAATGCCCTCTTTTGAACCCTCTCAAGCTGCTGTTGTTGGGTGAGGGTAAGGGACGATGACCACGCCGGGGAGGCATACATTAACTTTGGCAGTATGAATGATGAATAAATACTGCACAGCTCAGCAGCCGGTGCCCCCAGCGTTCTGAGTCTACGCAGCATGTACAGCTTGTAGGAGGCTGCTCTGACGGCGTTGGAGACGTGGAGCTTCCAGTTGAGCTGGTAGTCCACAGTGATGCCGAGTAGTTTGGTGGACTGGACAACCTGGAGGTGGTGTGAGCCAATACACAGCAGCGGAGGTGGCACATCTCTTGGACGTGCAAACGTGCATCACCATGGTCTTGGTGTGGTTGATAGCGGCACTGTTGTCAACCGTCCATGCCTGAAGGTTGTCGAGCGACGCTTGAAGAGGTGCATAGTCAGGATCCCTGTTGTTGACGGGGACGCCGAAAATGCTGTCGTCAACATATTTCCAGCGATGCGGTGTGTCCATGAGGGCGTTGTTAATGAGCACCAAGAAGCAAAGCGGACCCATTTTAGTGCCTTGCGGGACGCCACACGTCAGCTCAAGAGGAGGGGAGACCGAGCCCTGGAGCGAACTATTTGCTGGCGTGCACTGAGGAAATCAGTCAGCCACGATACTAAATTAAGGTGAAGCCCCAGCTCAATGGCCTTAGTAATGACAACAGTGTGGTCTACAAGGTCAAATGCTTTCCTGAAGTCGACAAAAGCAAGGGCAAGGGAGGTGTCTCGTTTGTCCAGGTGGCTGTGTATGAAATCCAGAAACCTGACCAGGCAATGAGTGGTGGAGGAGTGCTTCATGTTGCCAAATTGTTAGATCTCTATGAGACTACTAATATCATCATAAGCCCAGTTAAAAATAAAATCTTCACAAATGAGGCTGGGAATGGGCGTGACGGCGATTGGCCTTAGGTCATTAAGGGACTGTGGGCTGGAAATTTTGGGGATGGGAGTGACAAAGGAAGTTTTCCAGTCGCTAGGGCAAGTGTTTTGTTCAAGTGAAGCATTTATTATGGAGCAAATGGGGGTGGCAAGTTCAGGGGCAAATTCCTTATAGATAGATAGATAGTGTGTGTGTGTGTGTGTCTGTGTGTGTGTGTGTGTGTGTGTGTGAGAGAGAGAGAGAGAGAGAGAGAGAGAGAGAGAGAGAGAGAGAGAGAGAGAGAGATTTACTTATTCATATATGTACTCTTTTTGTGAATTTAAGAGTTGATTTATACTTATTTACATGTTTTGTTTATTCATCTACCTGCCTGTGTTGAAATCTTTATACCCTGATTTATACCTATTTACTCATTTTTACTTTTTCATATGTCTTTGAGTGTGTGTGTGTGTGTGTGTGTGTGTGTGTGTGTGTGTGTGTGTGTGTGTGTGTGTGTGTGTGTGTGTGTGTGTGTGTGTGTGTGTGTTGTCTAGATTCTTTCAGTTTGATCAGTTTTTCTAAAGTTATTAACCTTTTTCATTTTTTTTTTTTATTTACAGGTAATCCTTCTCTTCATTTACCTGGTGGTTCTTCAGGTAAGGAGTTCAGTGGTTTTAGTAGTAGCAGTAGTAGTTGCAGTAGTAGTAGTAGTAGTAGTAGTAGCAGTAGTAGTAGTAGTAGTAACTTTGACCTTTACATTTCAGCCCGGAGTCGTGCCAAATCTATTCTCCTACTTACCAAAACTTCTTTTATTAATAGAAAATGTCAACACCTTGCTTCTTCTAATTCTTCCCGTGACTTCTGGCATCTAGCCAAAAATATTTCCTCCAATTTCACTTCTTCCTCTTTCCCTCCTCTCCTTAACCCTGACGGGAGCACTGCCGTCTCATCTGTCTCTAAGGCTGAACTCTTCGCTCAAACTTTCTGTAAGAACTCCACCCTGGACGATTCTGGGCATATTCCTCCTACTCATCCCCCCTCTGACTCCTTTATGCCTGTTATTAAGATTCTTCAAAATGATGTTTTCTATGCCCTCTCTGGCCTCAACTTTCAGAAGGTTTATGGACATGATGGAGTGCCTCCTATTGTCCTTAAAAACTGTGCTTCTGTGCTGACACCCTGTCTGGTCAAACTCTTTCGTCTCTGCCTATTAACATCTATCCCTCCTTCCTGCTGGAAGTATGCCTTTGTACAGCCTGTGCCTAAGAAGGGTGACCGTTCCAATCCCTCAAACTACCGCCTTATAGCTTTACTTTCCTGTCTATCTAAAGCTTTTGAATCAATCCTTAACCGGAAGATTCAAAAGCACCTTTCCACTTCTAACCTTCTATCTGATCGCCAGTATGAAATCCGCAAGGGGCTTTCTACTGGCGATCCTTTTGCTCTCTTAACTGACTCTTGGTCATCCTATCTTAGACGTTTCGGTGAAACTTTTTCTGTTGCGCTAGACATATCGAAAGCCTTCGATAGAGTCTGGCACCAGTCTTTGCTTTCTAAACTGCCCTCTTTCGGATTCTATCCCTCTCTCTGTTCCTTTATCTCCAGTTTCCTTTCCGGCCGTTCTATCTCTGCAGTTGTAGATGGTCACTGCTCTTCCCCTAAACCTATCAACAGTGGCGTTCCACAGGGCTCTGTCCTATCACCCACTCTCTTCCTGTTATTCATCAATGATCTTCTTTTCATAACAAACTGTCCTGTCCACTCATACGCCGACGACTCCACTCTGCATTATTCAACTTCTTTCAATAGAAGACCATCACAACAGGAAGTTCACGACTCCAGACTGGAGGCTGCAGAACGCTTAACCTCAGACCTTGCTATCATTTCTGATTGGGGCAGCAGGAACCTTGTGTCCTTCAATGCCTCAAAAACTCAATTTCTCCACCTATCAACTCGACACAATCTTCCAAACACCTATCCCCTATTCTTCGACAACACTCAGCTGTCATCTTCTTTAACACTAAACATCCTCGGTCTATCTTTAACTCAAAATCTCAACTGGAAACTTCATATCTCCTCTCTTGCTAAATCAGTTTCCTCGAGGTTGGGCGTTCTGTATCGTCTCCGCCAGTTCTTCTCCCCCGCGCAGTTGCTATCCATATACAGGGGCCTTGTCCGCCCTCGTATGGAGTATGCATCTCACGTGTGGGGGGGCTCCACTCACACAGCTCTTCTGGACAGAGTGGAGTCTAAGGCTCTTCGTCTCATCAGCTCTCCTCCTCCTACTGAAAGCCTTCTACCTCTTAAATTCCGCCGTGATGTTGCCTCTCTTTCTATCTTCTATCGATATTTCCACACTGACTGCTCTTCTGAACTTGCTAACTGCATGCCTCCCCCGCTCCCGCGGCCCCGCTGCACACGACTTTCTACTTATGCTCATCCCTACACTGTCCAAACCCCTTATGCAAGAGTTAACCAGCATCTTCACTCTTTCATCCCTCACACTGGTAAACTCTGGAACAGTCTTCCTTCATCTGTATTTCCTCCTGCCTACGACTTGAACTCTTTCAAGAAGAGGGTATCAGGACACCTCTCCTCCCGAAATTGATCTTTCTTTCGGCCACCTCTTATAATTTTGGGGGGGGGGAGCAGCGAGTAGCGGACTTTTTTTATTATTGTTTTCTTTTTTTGTGCCCTTGAGCTGCCTCCTTTGTTGTAAAAAAAAAGTAGTAGTAGTAGTAGTAAAAGGAAGAGGAGGAGGATTGTGTGGAGTAGGAGGAGGAGGTGGATGTGAAGGCGGATAGGATGAGATGTAGGAGGAGAAGAAGCAGAAGAAAAAGGATCAGGAGGAGAAGGAGAAGGATTATGAGAAGAAGGAAGTCAATGTGGAGATAGAGAGGGAGATGGAAATGTAGTATCAAAAGTAGTACATCCTTCCCTTTTAACATTTATACCAATACCTTTGTGCCAAAAACCCGAACATAACACGCATATAAAACTCAGCGCTTGTGTCAAAACCATGCGCCGAAGACAAACTGTTTCTAAAGGCCTGTCCACAGTATGCATCATGATGCACGCAATATAGAATAGACGAGTTGAAAAACAAGGTTTTCAACACGATGCAGCGTAATGAACACACTGATAGGCTGGCGCCATTTCAAAGCGACGCGCAGATGCACCAATCATCGTAATGGACGCATGCGAAGATGAGTTGCGTGGTGATGCAGTTCAGTCTGGACGCAAGTGTAAAATTTTCCACCACTACTGCATCATATGGCTGTTACATGATGCATAGTGTGGACGGGGCTTAAGGACCACCGATGATACCTCAGGCCCTTATTCTCAAACCTTTCGATACCTCAATACCTCTATTTAAAAAGGCTCTCGTAGAAGTATTAGGGCTTTTCATTGGTGGTTTCATGACCCTGGCGGTGGATAAGGAAGGTTTCTGCACCATGAACGGAAAGAACACTCACGAATACCTGCCTGCTCCGTGGCCTTCAGAAATAGTAGCAACAAGAGTCTGAGGGGTTCGAGAAAAGGGGCTTATTGGGCCTGTCAGCAGCCTTCGGGGACGCCGTGAAGCATCCATTAGCGCTCCTCTCCTCGAATCCCACGCACCTCAAAAACTGGATCATGTCACCCACTAACCCTAACTTTGAGAGCAACAAGTTAAGAAAGGCGGAGTGTAAAAGGGGGATGATGAAGGGAGGAGGTAGTTTGGGGTAAGATTAGGGGAGTGAGGTATGAATTTTAGGTAGGAATCATGGTATTAAATTTGGTAAAGGTAAATATGGTGGGACTGGGGCAGGTGTGACATCCGGGTTACCACAGTTTACCCTCGCAAGGTTTCGCCAGGTACCCATTTAACGACCAGCCCGAAAGGAAGGATAAGAGCTGATGGGGAGGGATTTTGTTTTATGTAAGGAACAGAGGAACATGAAAGGGAAAAGGTAGAAATTGGCCCTAAAATGCGGTACTCATATATAAAACTCTGCGCTCGGAAACACAAAAAGAATCCTTAGTGTCTTGGTACCGACTTACCTTTGTCAGTATCCAGAGTGTGAGGAAAGAAGGGATATACAACAAAGGTAGAAGGTACCAATGGCCCTCAAAAATGTACTTTCATAAAACCCTACCCGCAAAAAAAAAACACAAAATTGATCCTCAGTGCCAATACAACGATGAAGTGGAGTCTGTATCGAGTTTGTAAAGAACGAAATACCATAACGATAGAGAGAAGGGCAAGGTATACATATGAGTTGAAATGCTCATTACGCGCCTCCGACCTTTAACAGTGGCCGAAAACAATCACCCCGCCCCCCATTACTCCCCTCCCCTTACCCTCCCTTTCCCTTCACCTACGCCCTCACACACACACACACACACACACACACACACACACACACACACACACACACACACACACACACAATTCATGACCTCAGTTTTTCTTTGCTTATTCGTCTTTCTCTTCCTCCTCTTCCTTTCTCCTCCTCCCTCCTCTCCCTTGCTCCTCATTTTTTGTCTCCTTCCCATTCCCCTTTCTTTATAGAACATAAGAACATAAGAACATAGGAGTCTGCAAGAGGCCGGTAGGCCTGTACGAGGCAGCTCCCTTGAACCTAAGCTCCCGTAAATGTAACCCCACCTAATATCAATGTCCATGAATTATCTAATCTATTTCTAATGTGACAATTGTATTGGCACTCACCACATGACTGCTAAGCCTATTCCACTCATCCACCACTCTGTTAGTAAACCAATTTTTTCCTATGTCCCTGTTGAATCTGAATTTATCCAGTTTAAACCCATTACTTTGTGTCCTACCCGGTTCTCTTACCAGCAAAACCTTATGAATATCCCCCTTATTAAAGCCCTTCATCCATTTATAAACCTCGATCATGTCTCCACGTACCCTTCGCCTTTCTAGAGAATGCAAATTTAACTGGTTAAGTCTTTCCTCGTATGGCAAGTTTCGTAACCCTTGAATCATCTTAGTCATCCTCTTCTGCACCGATTCTAACATATTGATATCCTTTATATAGTAAGGTGACCAGAACTGAACTGCATAGTCAAGATGAGGTCTAACTAATGCTAAATATTGTTTGAAGAAGACTTCGGCGCTTCTGTTACTTACACTCCTTGAAATAAATCCCAGTACCCTGTTTGCTCGATTTCTAGCTTGAATGCATTGTGCCCTTGGACGGAGATCAGAGCTCACTAAGACCCCTAAATCCCTCTCGCATCCAGACATGCTGATGGGAGTATCATTTAAGCAATAGTTATGTAAGGGGTTGTTCCTACCTACACTCAGAATACTGCACTTCCCTACAATGAACTCCATCTGCCATATACCCACCCAGTCATACAATCTGTTTAGTTCATCCTGGAGAATAATACCGTCCTGATCTGACTCAATTATTCTACCGATCTTGGTATCATCTGCAAACTTACTGACATCACTACTTATTTATCTAAGTCAATGATATAAATAATAAACACAAGTGGACTTAATACCGAACCTTGTGGGACCCCACTCGTAACACATCCCCAGTCAGATCGTTTACCATTGATGTGCACTCTTTGCTTCCTATTGCTAAGCCACGCCTTGACCCAGTTCAAAACTTTACCCTCTACTCCGTGAGCCTGTAGTTTAAGCAACAGTCGTTGGTGAGGAACTTTGTCAAACGCTTTACTAAAATCAAGATCGATTACATCATAATTTTCATCTCTGTCTACCGCCTCAAATAATTTACTGTAGAAGGACAAGAGATTGGTGAGGCAGGACCTGCCTTTCGTGAACCCATGCTGCGAGTCGTGAATTAAGCTATGTTTCTCTAGATGCTCCCGAATGTTCCTGGCTATTATGGACTCCAGCATCTTCCCTATAATCGATATTAAGCTAATTGGGCGATAGTTTGAAGCAGCTGACCTTTCCCTCCCTTTCTCTCCCAGCCTCCCTTATTTCTTAATGTTCGCCTCTCCCTCGCCTTTCCTTTCCCTCCCCCTCTCTCCTTCCTTTCCCACTTCCCGTTTCTCTCCTCCGCACAAAACTCATGATTTCAACTTTTCTTTCCGACTTCATTTTTTTTCTTTTTCTCTCTCTCCTTGTCATTATTACTCTCCTGCCCCGTTACTCCCCTACCCATTATCCCCCACCTCCTCCCCTCCCTTTCCCCTCTTCCTCCTCCCCTCTTTTTCCTTCTCACAGAATTCATAGTATTAGCTTATCTTTCCTTATTCATGTTTCCCTTCCTCCTTTTCCTTTCTTCCTTTTTTCTCTTCTGTACTCCCCTTTTTTATCTTCCCTCCCACTCCCTTTCTTTATGTTCTGTTCTGTTCTCTTATCTCCCTTTACTCCCCCTTTCTTCTTCACTCTCTCCCTAACTCCCCTTTTTCTCCCTCCTCTTCCCCTTCCCCCAAACATTATTCTCTCATCCTCCTTTGTCCTTTCCCAGTCTCCCTTTTTTTGCATATTTTTTCTTCCTATTCTCCCTTCCTCCTTTTCTCTCTAGCTTTTTTCCCATCCCGTTGTTTCTTCCTTATATGATACATCATCTTCCCATTTCTCTTCTTTACTCCTCACCCTCTTCCTCCCCTTCCCATCTCCCAAACTTCCTTTTTATCTATCGCCTAAATATCCCTCTTTTTCCCTGTTTTCCCTTCTCAGAATTGTTAGATATTCTTCCATTTCCTATTCTCTTACCTTTTCATTCCTAAATCCTTACCTCCATTTTTATCTCCCCAATAGCTTTGCTTTTTCCTTTTTCCTTCCCTTCCCTTTTCTGGTCCATTATTCTTCCTTCTTCATTCCTTTCCTTCTCTTACTTCTTGTCTCTTTCTAATCTTCATTTTTCATCCTTTCCTTTCCTCTCTCCCCAGTCTGTCTTCCCCGTCCTCTGCCTTGACAACTCCCGTCAGTTCCCCTTTTCATCCCCACAGAATTCGTAACCTTTGCACCACCCCTTCCTTCCCTCTCCCCAACACTCTTGCCTCCATCTCTCTCTCCACGAGTAATCCAAACACACAACCTCCCCATCTTCATTCCCCTTCTTCTCCCCTCACGATATTATAACAAGTATCACGCTTTCCCCATCATCATCTTTCCTACCTATCTCCTTTCTTCATACTTTCATACAAATTTCCAGCGCCATCTCTTCCCCTACATAAATAGACAGAAGAAATCACCCTTTACCTTATCTTCCTCTCCCCACTCCCCAGCTTTCCTCTTTCCTCCTCTTCTCCCTCCCCATGAACCTATTTTTTTTCCTTTTTCTTTCTCTCTTCTGTCTGTCTGTCTGTCTGTCTGTCTCTATCAAGTCTAAAGAAAGTGAGATACTGAAACAAGGCTCAAGGAAAAAATAAAAAAAAGGAAAACAAAATCAACATGTGCCCAAGAATAACAACAACAGCAAAGAGTGTCGGCTCGCACACGTCTCCCCTCCCCTCCCCCTTCTCTTTTCCCCTCTCCCCCTCTCCTCCTCCTCCTCTCCCTCACATTCCCCAAGAGAGAAGAAGAAGAAAAACAGTGATCATTTTCCATTTCTCTTTCATGTAATGTGTACATTATAATATATACATTACATCGATCGGTCCCCTCACATGTACATTATAATATATACATTACATTCACCTCCCTCCCCATTGCATTTCCCTTCCCTCCTCCTCCTCCTCTCTCAGAGAAAAAAGACTCATGACAACAACAAACTTACTCTTGCGAAATCTTTCAGCACACGAATGAACACACACACACACACACACACACACACACACACACACACACACACACACACACAGAACAGGTATTAAAGAGTCGGTAGCCAGACATAACTTTAATAAATGAACGAATCTCTAATCAAAACTCTCTCTCTCTCTCTCTCTCTCTCTCTCTCTCTCTCTCTCTCTCTCTCTCTCTCTCTCTCTCTCTCTCTCTCTCTCTCTCTCTCCCTTACCGTTGGCGCAGGACGCGAGGACGAGGACGACGACGATGAGTAATTGAAGGTGAAAGTGGAAGTGAAGGTGGAGGATGTGGAGGCCCAGGTGGATTACAGGTGGAGGTGACGCTGGAGGTGGTGGTAGTGGTGGCGGTGCTGACCCTCGTCGTGGTGGTGGTGGTGGTGGTGGTTGAGGGGTTTCGAAGTAGCAGTCAAGTTGTTTCAGTGCGAGTTTTAGAGACATCTGCGCCACCTGGTGAGACGATTTCGTACTCTTTGTTGTTGTTGTTCTTGGCCACATGTTGTTGTTTTTGTTTCCTCCTTTATTTTCATTCAGCCTTGTTTCAGTATCTCACTTTCTTTACACTTGATAGAGAGAGACAGACAGACAGACAGAAGGAGGAAAAGAAAAAAAAGATAAAACAGGTCAGAGAATGGATACGGACAGACTGACAGACAGACAGACAGACAGACAGATACAGAGACAGACGAATAGTAGTAATATACAAGGAAAGAAAAAAATAATTACGAGAGAACGAGAGAGGGGATAAAAAGTGGACGACACAAGAAGTCAGTGAAGGAAGATAAAATTAGAAAAGAAAAATGGAGGAAGAGGATAAAGAGATTGTTAGAGGAGGACGATGTGAGAGAGAGAGAGAGAGAGAGAGAGAGAGAGAGAGAGAGAGAGAGAGAGAGAGAGAGAGAGAGAAGAAAAAATATAAGAGATAAGAAAGAGATGAACAGACAGAGAAAAGGAGAAGCGGAATGCAAAGAAAAAGAATATAGAGCAGGACACAAGAGGAGAGGCAGAAACAAAAGAAGAGATAAGAGGAAGAAGATGCTTTAAAACTCTTGATCCCTGTATATACTTATTTTCATTTAGTATTTTAATCTCCCTTTCTATTTTTCTTTTCACCCTCCTCCTTATTTTCCTCCTTATTAATGTATCTATTTACTTATTCACCATTTTTTTGCTAGTCTTCTCTCAGTCTGTCTTTTGTTCTATCCCTTGTATCTCTTTCCTCACCTTTCTCCTTATCCTCCTCTTTATTAATGTGTCTATTTATTCCTCTTTTTTTTTTTTTTTGGTTATCTTCTTTCAGTCAGCCTTTTTCCTTCTCTCATTTTCTCTCTATCTTCTCAAAATCCTATTTTTATCTTTAGCTATGTATCTATTTACTCCTCTTTTCTTGTTAATCTCCTCTGTCTTTCTTCTAACCTCTTCTCTAGTTCTTTGCACCTCTATAGCTTCCACTATATCTTTGTGTCTATTTATTTATTCCTCGATTCCCGAGCGATCTTCCTTACATCTTCCTCATTGTTTCGTCTTCCTCGGGCCAGCACAAAAGCCGGAGCAACAGTGGCTTGAGCAAACACACACGCGCACACACACGCACACACACACGCCCGTTCTCTGTATCCGTGTATCTCTCGCCTCACGCGCCTTCACGACTTCGCGGGAACCTGTGACGAGATGCAAAGCTTCACTCATGTTCTTTTCCTTATCTGCGTCCCTCGACTCGTATTGACATATAAGCAAGGACAACAAGAACAGAAAAAATACCAGAAGCCATAACAGAAACAATAACAGAAACAACAACACATCTATAAAGGGAATGAATGAGGAAGTGTTTTAAATAGGAACGTAACGTAAATAATGACAAAGTGTATGCATGAGTAACAACATTTCATCGGTGTTTATAGCTTGCTTTTTCGTATTAAGTTACTTAGTACGTGTTTTTATGGAGTTTTAATATGCTAAGGTGTGTGTGTGTGTGTGTGTGTGTGTAGGTGAAAAGGGACAGAGAGAGAGAGAGAGAGAGAGAGAGAGAGAGAGAGAGAGAGAGAGAGAGAGAGAGAGAGAGAGAGAGAGAGAGAGAGAGAGAGAGAGAGAGAGAGAGAGAATTACATAGAATTACATAGATAACCAGACCACACAGGCCCTAAGGTTCAAACTAGTGGTCTGTCCTAAACCTAAGTGACAGTTGTTATGCGGCCACCATGGCGTTGAAACTGACCTAGTGAACATTTAGATGGAGGAGATAGCGGTCAATATTATTCTTAAACGATGCAATCGAGTTACACCGCACCGCTAATGGTGGTAATCTGGTCCAATCTCGAACGACAGCATTAGTGAAGAAGAATGTTGTGCAATCTGAATGAACTTGTCTACATTTAAGTTTAGCGTAATTATTTCTTGTTCGCGTCGAATCATCCATCACAAACAGCTTGGTCAGATCCACGTTGGTAAAACCGTTTAGTATTTTAAAGCACTCGATCAGTTTTCCTCTGAGGCAGCGTTTTTAAGAGAAAACAGGTTTAGATGTGACAGCCTTTCCTCGTAGGGTTTGTTTCATAATGAAGGAATCAACTTGGTTGCTCTACGCTGAACAACTTTTAATTTAGCAATGTCTTTCGCATGGGGGTGACCAAAACTGCACGGGATTCTCCAAATGAGGTCTGGCGAAACTATTAATCAAAAATAGTATAACATCTTTATTCTTGAATGAAAAGTTTATCTTAATCAAACCGATCATCCTGTTTGCTTTTTTAACGGACCCGTTGCACTGCTGGGAAAACTTGAGGTTAGACGCGATTGTGACGCCAAGATCTTTGACCGAGTGAACGCTGTTAACTTTAACGCCGCACATTTCATAGTCCTTCTTTATATTTCAAGATCCAACCTGCAGAATCTGGCACTTGTTTATGTTAAAAGCCATTTCCCATTTTACTGACCAATCTGATATTTTACGCAAATCTTCTTGTAGGCTCCGCCTGTCACATTTCGTAAGTACCGCATTGCCGATTTTCTTGTCGTCCTCAAATTTACTAATGACATTATTGAGACAAATGTCAATGTCGTTGATGTAAATGACGAAGAGAATGGGTTCCAGGTCAGAGTCTTGGGGGACACCACTAGTGACTGGCATCCACTCAGAGGTCACTTCATTTATTACAACTCTTTGCTTTCTATTGCTTAGCCAGTGCTTGAGCCATTCGTGAAGCTTACCCCCGATATCTATTTCCTTGATCTTATGAAGCAACTTGTAGTGTGGGACTTTATGAAACGCCTTCTGGAAATCCAAATAAATAATATCATGTGATGTAGAAACATCATAGAGTACAAAAAGTTCGTTATAGAACGTTAATGGATTCGACAAACAAGATCTGTTGTTACGAAAACCATGTTGCGAGTCCAGGATTAGCGAATTACACTCTAGGTAGTTAACTACTTTATCTCGAATAATTGTCTCAAATAATTTACCAATAATTAAAATTAAGCTGATTGGCCTGTAATTATCCGGTAATTTTCGGTCGCCTTTTTTGAAAATGGGTGTTACGTTAGCCATTTTCCAATCACTAGGAACGATACCATGGTGCAAAGACATATTAAACAGCATTGATAAAGGTCTGAGTATCTCTCTTGATATTTCTTTAAGTAATTTTGGATATATTTTATCAGGTCCTGGACTTTTGTTAGTTTTAAGTGACTGCAGCGCTTTGAGAACCTCATCTGTACTGATTTCAAAATCAGAGAGGTTATGACTGGGATTTTCAATAGTGTTAGGAACAGCAGCAGTATCGGTAGAATTACTATGTAAAACCGAGGCGAAATAAGAATTTAAAGTGTTCGCTATGCGTTGACTGTGTCCCGATATTGCCCTAATTATCCGTTAATGGCCCAATCCCACTTCGAATCTCTTTTTTGTTGTTTATATATCTAAAAAAAAAATTAAGATCTTACTTGCAATTTACCGCAATGTTTACTTCGTAACTCCGTTTCGCCTGTTTGATTAAACTTTTCACTTATCGTCTTGCTTCGTAGTACCGTGTACTATTTTCGGTAGAGTTATCGGTTTTCTTTTGCCTATATAACAAGTTCCTCTTTTGGAGAGCAAGTTTGATATCATTATTAAACCACGGAGGATTTTTAACTTTTCGGCGCTTTTCAAAGGATTGCACGGATTTATTTTGTTCAGTTAGTAATCGAGCTTTAAAGTCTTGCCAAGATTCTTCGACGTCGATGTTGGCTACTAATTGAAAGTTCGTTAATGACTGTCTTAGAGAGAGAGAGAGAGAGAGAGAGAGAGATGTGACGGTCGCTGGATTAAGTCATACACACACACACACACACACACACACACACACACAGGACACCGCTTCGATAGCTCAGTTGGTTGAAGCTCTGCGCTGCCAGGCTTCGCTGCTTTACAGATGGAAGTTGGAGCCCCGCTCAGGCCGGGATTTTTCCACTGACAAGGAGTGGTCACTGTCCCCCCTTGAACAGAGGGGATGGGGTGTGTGGTGTGTGAGGTCCTGGCAGTACCTAGAGATCGACTATAATGAGCCTTGCTCTTGTCGGAAGGGTACTTGCCGGCGATGACTAGTCCAGCTCATGATCAGGGCGTGGTGAATTATACACACACACACACACACACACACACACACACACACACTGGGTTTATGATGATATTAGTAGCCTCATAGACATACAACAATTTGGCAACATGAAGCACTCCTCCACCACTCATTGCCTGGTCAGCTATCTAGATTTCATACACAGACACCTGGACAAAAGAGACACCTCCCTTGCCCTTGCATTTGTCGACTTCAGGAAAGCTGACTGATTTCCTCAGCGCACTCCAGCAAATAGTTCGCTCCCAGGGCTCTGTCTCCCCTCCTCTTCAGCTGACGTGTGGCGTCCCGCAAGGCACTAAAATTGGTCAGCTTTGCTTCTCGGTGCTCATTAACAACGCCATCATCGACACACCGCATCGCTGGAAATATGTTGACGACAGCACCTTGGGCGTCCCCGTCAACAACAGGGATCCAGACTATGCACCTCTTTAAGCGTCGCTCGACAACCTTAAAAGGCATGGACGGTTGACAACAGTGCTACTATCAACCACACCAAGACCATGGTGATGCACGTCTGCACGTCCAATAGAGTTGTGCCACCTCCGCTGCTGTCTATTGGCTCACAACACCTCCAGGTTGTCCAGTCCACCAAACTACTCGGCATCACTGTGGACAACCAACTCAACTGGAAGCTCCACGTCTCCAACATCGTCAGAGCCTCCTACAAGCTGTACATGCTGCGTAGACTCAGGACGCTGGGGGCACCGGCTGCTGAGCTGTGCAATATTTACACATCATTCATACTGCCAAAACTCATGTATGCCTCCCCGGCGTGGTCATCGTCCCTTACCCCCACCCAACAACAGCAGCTTGAGAGGGTTCAAAAGAGGGCATTCAGGGTCATTTTAGACCCTGACTACCACACTTACGACAATGCCCTGACCACCCTAAGTCTGCCGAGGCTCTCTGACAGGCACCAGGACGCCCTCAAAAAATTCGGCATCTCCCTGCTTCACCATCCTCGCCACCGCCACCTCCTGCCACCCGACGCGCCTCCGCCCACCCGCTTCACCAGACACTACAACAAACGCACACACTTCAGAGCGCCGCGAACTGACCGTTACAACTGAAGCGCAGTACCAGCGATAGTGCGGATTATAAACAATGCCCAGCAGTGATAGTCAAACCCAAAGGGCCGCGGTTCAGATTAGCACCTCGCCGCCACCCTCTAAGTGCTCCCTTCACACCACCCTCCCTTTCCATTTTGTCTATTTTTAGCTCTCCCTAACCACATCCCACCCTCTCCCCCGCCTCTAGTGTAGCCTATTTAGTATTATAGTTTATTGTATTTTTAATTTGTATATTTTCAGCCTAACGGCTGCCATACATAAATAAACCTGTTGTTATTATTATTATTATTATTATTATTATTATTATTATTATAATTATTATTATTATTATTATTATTACACACACACACACACACACACACACACACACATACACACACAGAGGTAGGCAAGAACAAACATACTTTCTTAATTGGTACTTCATCCTCTACCATCAATATCATCATCATCATTATCATCTGTATCATCATCATCATCATCACCACCACCACCATTATCATTATCATCATCACCACCCTCATCACCATCTTCATCATCATCATTGTAGCAGCCACCGCTGAAAGCCGTGTGCTCTTCTTCCCCGGTGTCCCAAGAAAATCTGGCGCTGCAGCGCACACTCATTAAGTGTATTCGTGTGCAATGTTTTCATCTCCCCTCGTATTGTATCTCCTGTGCCGTCTATGTATTTTCATTGTCGCTGTCTCGTCTCCCTGTTGTCCGTGCTGCATCATCAATGTTAACTTCTCTTGCTACTCGTTTACCTTCTACTGTCTGTCCTCGTCCTCCTATTGTTAACTCATGCATATTGTTTACTACATACCCTCACATTCCAATGTCATTTACATTACCCTACATATTCACAAACACATATACACTCAACCACCTCTTTTATGTGTCTTGTATATGTCAATAGCCTGTGTGATTTTTGTCAACAAAGCAACCCTGACGGATATTGACTTTCTCTATCCGTGAACCAATTAGCGCTTAGAACACTCACTAACGGCACTTACAATTGGTGACCCTGCAGTGTTGCTGTGGTTCAAGGTGGCTTTTAACCGGTGCCGTTTTTAGGGCACTCTCTCCCAGAGTGGAGGATCTGGGCAATAAACCTCACCACCGCTCGGGGAAGTTGAACCCCAGGTCAGGAGAAGCATTACGCCTTTTTGGCGTAGTTGCCACCTTCAGGGTTTGTCCCACGCCCTCCCCCACGCACACTCTGTGCCACCTCCTCCAGGCGCCTTCTGCGCCTCCTTGAGGCATCTTCAGTGCCTCCTTCAGGCACCTTCAGTGCCCTTTTTAGGCACCTTCTGTGCGCTCACCCCCCCCACCCCCACTCCACCTCCCCTCCTCCTTGCCTTCCCTCTGGTACGGCGACTGAGACACGCACACAGTGTGACACTACACAGACTCAGTGTACACGGCACACAAACTCAGAGAGACACGCAAACACTGTGACACCCTACTGGGATTACTAGCTGCCTCCTAGATTAACCACCGCCTCCTGGATTTACCACCGCCCTCTTGGATTACCCTACACCTGTGGATCTTTATGTACAGTGCAGTGTATCCAACAGTTTAGTGCAGTGAGTACCCTTCAAGGCAGTGTCTCAATGCTTACTAAGCGTAAAGAGTTGTGTTACAGTGACTTCTTGGACACTGGTTCGCTCCCCGAGCCACTGAGGCCCCTGGTACGCGCCAGCGCCTATAGTACGCAGTCTGCTCGACTCACTCACGGACTGCCGCGGCCCCTGGCGCACGCCAGCGCCCCTTACTCCTCAACCTGCTGTGGCCCTTGGCATGCTGGCATCAAGCGCCTTCTCACGCAGTCGTTCGACGCCCTTACGGACTGCCGAGGCCCCTGGCACGCTGGCAGCTGGTGCCTTTAAGACACACAGTTCATTCTACTCTCACAGACTGCCGAGGCCCCTGGCACGCTGGCAGCTAGCGCCTTCGCACGCAGTTCCCTCGACGGTCTCTCGGACTGCCGTGGCCCCCGGAGCGTTTACGCCAGTGCCTTTTGCCCATCTCTACGCCGCTCGACTTCACCATACCTGACGACGACATGCAACTTTTCCTCTGCATCAACGGTGTACTTCAGAACACCACTCTTCTGCTCAGCACCCGTCTACGTGGTTCGCGATTTTGGAGTGCGGATTCAAGCCTTCCAGGATCTATTAAACAGCCAACCACTCAACTCACGCAGCCCAGTTCACGCAGCCCAACTTATGCAGCCCAACTTAGGCAGCTCAACTCACGCAGCCCAACCCCTCGCTGCTCAACCCCTAGCTGCTCAACCCCTAGCTTCTCAACTCGCTGCTCAACTCCTCGCTGCTCAACTCATCTCAGTTCGACTCACTGCAACTGAACACAACGCGCAACTCACCTCAGCTCGACTCACCGTTACTGTCCTCACAGCGCTACTCACCTCAGCTCGACTCACCGTAGCTGTCCTCACCGCGCAACTCACCGCGCAATACAGCTCGACTCAACGCAACGCAATGCATCTCAGCGCAACTCACCGCGCACCTCAACGCAACTCAACTCGGCGCAACTCACCACGCAACGCAACTCAACTCTACGCAACGCACCACTAGCTACACCCTCTGTGCCACAGCGCCCCCGCACCAGGGAAGATTTCGTTCCTCCTTTCTCGTCACTGGGGGGGAGTATCTGTAGCAGCCACCGCTGAAAGCCGTGTGCTCTGCTTCCCCGGTGACCCAAGAAAATGTGGCGCTGCAGCACAGACTCATTAAGTGTATTCGTGTGCAATGTTTTCGTCTCCCCTCGTCTTGTGTCTCCTGTGCCGTCTATGTATTTTTATTGTCGCTGTCTCGTCTCCCTGTTGTCCGTGTTGCATCATCAATGTTAACTTCTCTTGTTACTCGTTTATCTTCTACTGTCTGTCCTCGTCCTCCTATTGTTAACTCATACATATTGTTTACTACATACACTCACATTCCAATGTCATTCACACTACACTACATCTTCACAAACACATATACACTCAACCACCTCTTTTATGTGTCTTGTATATGTCAATGACCTGTGTGATTTTTGTCAATAAAGCAACCCTGACGGATATTGCCTTTCTCTATCCGTGAACCAATTAGCATTAGAACACTCACTGCCGCCAACATCATTACCATCATCCCTTGGCTCTCATCCATTCTCTTTTCGCATCCTCTTACGGGGTTCGTCGCTGCATACTTTTATCGTGGACTGATTGTTGTTGAATGGGAGAGAGGGGGAGAGGGAAATAGATCAGTAAGAAAGAAAGGGAGATAGAAAGAACAGGCATGAAGGTACGAAATATGTAATTGGGATGGGGGGGAGTGTGTGTGTGTGTGTGTGTGTGTGTGTGTGTGTGTGTGTGTGTGTGTGTGTGTGTGTGTGTGTGTGTGTGTGTGTGTGTGTGTGCGTGTGTGCTTGTGCGTGTATGTGTGTGTGTGTGTGTGTGTGTGTGTGTGTGTGAAAAGAGAAGATTCAGAACACACACACACACACACACACACACACACTCTCCCTCCCTCTCTCCGGGGCCGTCATGTTATCTTCCTAACGTAGTAAAGAAAGAAATTATTTGCAGACCTCTTATATATAACTTTTGAGGAACGAAAACAAAATGTAAAATGAAATAAAAAAAAAATCGCGGAACAGAGTAAACACGTGAGAAATCATTGAAGGAAGGGGAGAAATTAATATCTTTCTCCGGCGTGGTGTGATTGATTAAAGTATAGGACAGGTGAAGGCAGGCAGAGAAAAACTTAATGACCACTTCTACTGATTGTACATCACCTCAACACTTTCATGCAAAACAGACAATTAAGAAAACACGGATATCAAAAAAATGTCAGAAAGTAAAGAGGTAGCAAAAGGTAGACATAGGCTTAATTAATGATCAGTCACCTCAACGTACATCAAAATAAAACATACAAAACTAACAATAAACAAAACAACTCAAGAGAAAATAGGTAAATAAAAAAAAAATGAGAGAGGAGTTGAAGTTCAGAAAAGAAGAAAATGTGCTAGAAAAAGGAACCACTTGTCCGATCTCCATCTCATTACCTCTTAATAATAACAATAATCTACACGCCGCATAACCACGAGTCGTACAGTGAAAAAAAGGTTAGGGGAGACCGGGGCAAGTTGGCTACAGGGGTAAGTTGACACACTTGAAATAATTTCACTTTTTACTGCTCGACGGCAGCGATACGCACACCAAGTGATCGCCACATTGATCCCCAGTTGCTAACAAACTGCCATCCTGAGGGGTCGCAGGGGTTGGCTGCTGTGGGGCAAAGTTTGATTTTGATGCTGGAAATTAAATTTTCTTTTGATTATATTATTTGCTATAACATGTCTCTGTTTAATGGGGGGGTACTTTTTAATTCAGCCATATTCTAACTTAGGGTATAAGGACTGTCTACCCTCAATACCGATCACACTAGGTTTCTCAGTATATACTAAAATCGTTGTTCATGGCTAATTTCTTGAATGGGGCAAGTTGGCTCAATGAAAACGGGGCACGTTGGCTCAGTGTCAACTTGCCTCACATTAGGCTATACATGAACTGGTTGCGGCATGCACACTCTCACATAGCCTACAGTGCTAGGCTGCTTTTGACAGATAGATTGATAAACAAATAGGCTACAATTAATTAATTATTTTCACTTTAATATGATAAATGGTCAGTCTTTTATGATGCTGTGGTATCGGTATTTTCTTGACTGAAAATGTATGTTTTGTGTTACTTTGGGACAGAATGGTCTTTAAATTACGCAGTACAGATAATCTGTATATAAATTTACGGTCATACGCTTCTAAGTTGCTTTTAATATATGATGTGCCAATTTACCCCATAGTGTGGGCCAACTTACCCCGTATGCAGGGTAAGTTGGTACATGTTAATTATTTTTTTCTAAAGTATGCTGTACTTTTGTTTGGAGAAAAAACATTGTTTTTATTGCCTGGAATGTAAGAGAAATGTTTGTATTTTTTACTGAAACTATCAAATTAACAAAATCCTCTATTGTTTTGCTTCCATCAGCGAAAATGTAAAAAGTGTGCCAACTTGCCCCGGTCTCCCAATGCCGGTATATCTACTAGAGGCACTGTCCGCGGCACGCACGAACCGACACTCCGAGGGGCGGCGCGGCACTGCGGGGCGCGAGGGTTGGCACTGAGGGTCGCCGAGGGGCGGGCCGCGAGAGGCCGAGGTGAGGCGGGAGAGCCGAGGCAAATCACCCTCTCTACACTACGTCCAGCCAGACACTGAGACTGGCTGGCAGCCTGGCACTGCCTGGCTGGCAGCCTGGCACTGCCTGGCTGGCAGCCTGGCACTGCCTGGCTGGCCCACTGAGCTCACACGCCCTTCTCCTCCTCTTCTGTCCTCCTCTTCCCTCTTCTTCCCTCCCCCTCTTCCTCTTCTTCCTCTTCCTGCATAGGTTTGTGTGGGTGTGGTCGGGTGTGCGAGGGAAGCTGGACAGGTGAATGAAGGCAGGTGTTTGTTTGTATGTAGGTGTGCATATGAGTTACCTGCCTTTAGTTTACACACACACACACACACACACACACACACACACACGGGCCACTTTCCTTCGTAACCTCACCCCCTTCCCTCCTTCCCTTCCCCCATCATCACCATTACGTCTCCCTTCTTTCCCTCTCTTCTTTCCCTTTTCTTCCCCTCTCTTCCTCCCTTCTATTTCCTTTTCCTCCCCTCTCCTTTTCCACCCATGTTTTCACATTTTCTTATATTTTTACTTTTTTTTCTTTCCCTTCTCTTTTTTTCCTCTTCCCAACAATTCCCCTCTTTCTTCTCTTAGCTTATCATATTATTATTCCCCCTCATTTTCCGTCTTGTTTCCTATCCCTTCAGCTCTTCCTCTCCTTTCCCTCTTTCCACTCGCTTCCTCTCTTTCCCCCTTTCCTCTTTTTCCTTCAGTTCCCTTTTTTTCAAACTACATTACCTCACCTTTCTTCTTTCCTCTACCCTCCCATCCCCATCCTTCCCTTTACTCTAGTATTTATCCCCCTTCACTCTTCTCCCCCTTTCTTTATCTACTTTTCTGTCCCCTGTCTTTCCCCTTTTCGTTTCTACCCCTTCTTCCTGCCTTCCTCTTCTTCCCACCCTAAATCTCCTTCTTCGTGATTCTCTTTTTCCCCTCAGCATCCCCTTCCCTTTATCGCTCCTTCTTTTCTTCCCTTAACTTGGCTCCTCCTCCTCCTCCTTTAACTTGGCTCCTCCTCCTCCTTATTGCTTATTTCAAAACTGCGTTCCCACGGTATTAGTGACCATGTATTTGCGTGGATTTATGACTGGCTCACGGACAGAGAACAGCGTGTAGTTCTTAATGGTGAAGCATCCGACTGGCAATCCGTAACCAGTAGCGTGCCCCAAGGTTCAGTCCTGGGTCCAACACTATTCAAAATTTACGTGAACGATTTAGAGACTGATATCCTGTCAAAAGTAGCCAAATTCGCCGACGACACCAAATTAGGAGGTACGGTAACGAACAGTAAAAATTGCAAGAATATTCAATCAGATGTAAAGTAAAGTAATGCACATAGATGAAAAGAATCCTAAGTTTAAATATCAGCTTCAAGGACATGACCTCAGCAAAGTAAAGCAAGAAAAAGATCTTGGTGTCATTATTAGTAACACTCTGAAAATGAGTGATCAATGTTCTGCGGAGAATAAAAAAGTCAATATGATGCTAGGATTAATCTCAAGAAACTTTGATTATAAATCACCCGAACTTATGAAGAGATTATATTTAGCATTTGTAAGACCACACCTAGAATAAGCCGTTCAGTTCTGGTCACCGAATTATATCAAAGATCAAGTTTTGCTAAAAGGGATGCAGCGACGAGCAACCAAACAAATTTCAGCGCTCCGTAACTTGACGTATGACGAGCGTTTAAAACGTTTAGATGTTTTCTTTAAAGAAGCGAAGAGTAAGAGGGGACTTAATTGAAGTGATCAAAATCCTTAATAGATTCGAAAACATTAACCCAGATAGTCTATTTCAGAGAGACCCCAACACAATAACACGCAGCAACGGTATGAAGTTAAAGGGAAACCGATGTAACACATTGGAGCGCAGAAGTTATTTCAATAATAGAGTCGTCGATCACTGGAATAGACTCCCACCGTCAGTAGTTAGCGCATAGAGTATTAATAGCCTCATTTTCTTCCCCGTTATTTGTCCTCCTCCTCCTCCCCCTCCTCCTCCTCCTCCTCCCCCCCTCCTATGCTCCATCTTATCCTAAATACTTTCCTTGTAATCCTTTTCTTCCACTTTCATCTCCTTCACCATCACCCACACTTCTTCCTCTTTCCATCCCCCTCTTCATTCTCTTACTCCCCTGTCCACCTCCCATTCCATTTTTCGCTTCGTTTTTCTTCCCACCCTACTCCACTTTTTCCTATCCTTCCTCTCCCTCCTTTACCACCTCCTCCTCCCTGTCCTCCTTCACCTCTCGGCATACTCGCCACCGTCCGCACAACCCGCCACAAGCATAAGCGTCCCGCCATCCATCGACCGATCGGCGGCGAGGCGCAGCACGATACGAAAATTGTTAACGCGCGTGCTCTGCCCAGGACGATGTGGAGGCGGTGTGTGTGAGTGTGAGTGAATGTGAGTAAGGGAGAGGCTGGAACTGTAAGGGAGGGAGAACTTGAAACTGTAAGGGAAGGCACGAAGCAAAGTGTGTTTGTGTGTGTGTGTGGGGGAGTCTAAAGATATAGTCGACTGGGGCCGAATACCATCCAGGCCCCTCAAGGTAGCCTACCGGCGCAATAGGCAGAGACGTAAAAAAAATAAAAAAATAAATATATATATATATATATATATATATATATATATATATATATATATATATATATATATATATATATATACATATAGGCTTAGCAGTCACGTGGTGCGTGCTAATACAATTGTCACATTCAAAATAGACTAGATAAATTCATGGACAGCGATATTAGGTGGGGTTAGATATACAGGAGATTAGGGTCAAAGGAGCTGCCTCGTAGAGGCCTACCGGACTCTTGTAGACTCCTCCGTTCTTATGTTCTTATATATATATATATATATATATATATATATATATATATATATATATATATATATATATATATATATATATATATATATAAGAAAAGTGAGGGCAGGGACGAAGGCGAGGAGGTGAAGGGAAAGGTGCTGTTGCCATCTTTCTGAGGGGACGATTTTTAAGCTAGAGGAAGGGAAAAGGTGGGGGAAATGATAGGAAGAAAGGAGGAGGAGGAGGAGGAGAAGGAATACGCGCGCACGCGCGCGTGCGCGCGTGCGAGCTTCGGCTAGGGGTGTGGGCTACAGTCCGGGACTACAGTCCGGGAGGGTGAGGAGAAGGAGAAGGAGGAGGCAAAATAGGATGTGTTTATAGTGACATGTATTCGTGTGAGGCGTGAGCGAGTGTGTGTGTGTGTGTGTGTGTGTGTGTGTGTGTGTGTGGCAGCTGCTCCGGCCTTTCCGCAGGCTGTTGTGACGTGCACCTCTTAGTATGGAAAATATCTGTAAGTGTGTGTGTGTGTGTGTGCGAGCTTCGGCTAGGGGTGTGGGCTATAGTCCGGGGCCCCACACATCGCTGCTGCGTTGCCACGCGCCTCAGCCACATCGTCTCGCGAGGCTCCCCGCTACGCTGGCTGACGCGCCTGCCGATGTCCTGCAGCAGGTTCCGGAAGGCAGGCCCCAACATGCCACTTGTCTCCACGGCAAGGGGCACAAAATCGTATCGCTGGGAGACGGCCGAGTAGCGGTGACGCTTGCGCTCTTCGGCAGCTCATGCGGCAGCTCCAGCAGTGGAAGGACAGTTGATGATGTGGGTGGTGGCGAATGTGTTAATGCAGGTGGCGTCCCACATCAGCATCTTGCCTCGCCTGAAGGGGAAGACTGTGATGCCGTCCGGTCGGCGTCCGTCTCCTCGGTCCAGGCCTCGCGGCTCGAGGATGGCCGCGAGGCCAGCGGCAGCCAGGGCCCGGTATACGACGTCATTGAAAGCTGCATGGCGGGGCAGTCGACTGGGGTTCCTGTGGCAGGACAGGCTATGATAGCCCATAGCGTCGGACATGGCCCCACAGCGGCAGCGGTGAGGTTGCTGGACGCGTGTGCCCAACCTCAGGGCGACGCTCACGCGGGCCGCCTAGTCGGGCAAAAGGAGGCCAAGGACCTCGACGGGGACGGCTGACAGCCAGGCCCCGCTGTGTGGTGCTGTGGCGGCGAGGAGGCGCGCACGGTCGACCTGGTTGGCGCGGGCTAACAGATCGTCCAGGCGGTGTGGAGGCTGCCTCGTCCAGATTGCGCTGCGTCAGCCTGAGCTCTGGGTCGAGGTTCGGGCACTGGTTAGTGGTACGAATGTCCAATGCAGAGGCCAGACGGGCCGGTCTGTCGCCGTCGGGACGGCGGTTAATGGTACAGACCATGTCTCGTGAACCTTCTGCTGAGGCGATGTAGGCAGGCAGTGCCACGCCGGCCAGCCGCCTCACGCCCAAACCTCCAAAACGCAGTGGCAGGGAGGCCTAAGTCCACGCGTCGTCATCGAGCTGTACGTTGCAGCTGCGTGAAGTCGTTTCCCTCACCAGCTCGTCGATGGCCTTGCAAGGACTCTCCAGCCGTGTAGATTGGTGCTGCGCGCAGCAGGTACCTGGCTCTCGGCACTGCTGCGTACCGTGACAGGAAGAAGAGGGCCGCGTGGCTGCCGATGTTGGCCGTCCTATCGATGAGCGTGTGTGTGTGTGTGTGTGCTTGTGTGTGTGCGTGTGCGTGAGAGACCAAGAACGATCGACTAAGTGAGTTATCGTGTGTGGGTGGTGTTGAATGGGTGGGTGGGGACTAAAAGTGGGTGTTGGGTGGAAGCTGCGACAGGGGAGATCAGTGGGAGCGTGGGAGAGTGGGTGGGTGGGTTGGATGGATGGATGGGTTGGGGTAAGTGGGTGGTGGGTGGATGCCGTGACAGGGGAGATCAGTGGGAGGGTGGGAGGTTATATGGGTGGGTGGGTGGAGGCTGTGGAGAGAGGTTGGTAGTGGCTCCTCCCTCGCCTAAGGTTTGAGTTTTTTTTTTTTTTTTACAACAAAGGCGGCAGCTCAAGGGCACAAAAAAAAACAATAGAAAAAAACCCGGCAATATGCTCGTAAAGAGAGGGACAGGACACTCTCCCTCATTCTCCTTTTTCTTCTTCTTGCTCTCGCTATTCATCCTTTACATCCTACTCTTGCTGGTCCTGTTACTACTACTGTTACTGCTACTGCTACTACTACTGCTACTACAACTGCTGCTACTACTACTACTACTATTACTACTATTGCTACTACTACTACTACTACTACTACTACTACTACTACTACTGCTACTACTACTACTACAATTTATGCTTCTTACTCTTATCCTCTTCATTCTTCTCTCTTTTTCTATTTCCCTATTTTTTTCCTTTTCTCCTTCCTTCTTCTCCTGTTACTTCTCATATCATTCCTTACTTGTTTCCTTAGTCGTGCTAGTTTTTTTCTGTTTTTATTTCTTCCTTTTCCATTTCTTCTTCCCAGTCTTTTGTTTTTCGATATGTTTTATTGTTCTCCTCCCTCTATTACTCATGTTCTTTTTTTCCTCTTCTTTTCATCTGTGTACCTCTTCCTTTTCCTCCACATTCTCCTCCTCCTCATTGCCTTTACTTCTTTTTACTGTCATCTTTCTTTTGTTTTCACTTGTCATTCATACACTGGTTATATTTTTCCTTTAATTAACCTTTTCTTTATTATTTTTCTTTTATACTGTAACATTATAGTATCTCCTCCTCCTCCTCCTCCCCGGGGGCTTCGTTGTGCAGTGGTTAGCACACTCGGCTCACAACCGAGAGAGCCCGGGTTCGATTCCCGGGTGGAGTGGAAAAATTTGGGCGGCTTTTCCGATACCCTACGCCCCTGTCCACCCAGCAGTGAATAGTTACCACGTATTAATCGGGGGTTGTGTCCCGTCTCCTGGGATCTGTTCCCACCTCCTATAACTCCCTCCCTTTCTGTCTCTCTCCGGCATATGACCACAAATGTTGCGCCGACTAAACGAAACTTTCCAAATTTCCTCCTCCTCCTCCTCCTCTTCTTATTTACTCCTTCACGCGTAGTTTCCACTTGATGGGAAGTTTCTCTCTCTCTCTCTCTCTCTCTCTCTCTCTCTCTCTCTCTCTCTCTCTCTCTCTCTCTCTCTCTCTCTCTCTCTCTCTCTCTCTCTCTCTCTTTATTTAAACATATATACATATATACTATTTACAGACCCAAAGGTGCACTGTCGTGTGCTGCCTATTCAAAGGGCAGAATAAAACCTATATAAAAGATAACTACATAAACTATAAAAAAAAAATATATATATATATATATATATATATATATATATATATATATATATATATATATATATATATACAAAAAAAACATACAATACAGAATACATGTGTGTACACACTGCACTCGTGTCACTGCCTCACCATGACTTTTTTGGGGGGTCAGACCTGGAGCTCTTCTTGTGGACGGGAACCACCCGAGCCTCTTTCCACGCCGATGGCCAAGTGTTTTCCCGGAGGCAGGCAGAGAAAACTGTGGTGAGAGGGGCAGCCAGCTCGTGGGCACACTGCTTCAGCAGGTGCGGGCTGAGGTCATCGGGGCCGGTCGCCTTCTGGGTATCCAGCCCTCGCAGCAGGTGCTCGACCAACACCTGTGTCACCTCCACTTTCGTGACAGTCTCCTCGTACTGATGTTCCAGATGTGGCGGTGACTGTCCGGGGTTTTCCACCTTCATCTTCCCGACGAAGAGACTGGCCAGCAGCTGGGCTTTCTCCTTGCTGCTGGTGGCCATCGTTCCATTTTGTCTTGTGAGAGGAGGAATCGTGTCCTGGCGGCTGATCCCCTGCCTTTCCTTGACTAGGGACCACCAGGTCTTATTTCCTACCCCTGCTCCACATAACTTGCGCCTCATGTCCTCCTCCCACTTCCTTATGGCCCACTTGCTGGTCACCACCATCCTCCTGCAGGCCGCACGGTGCAGGACCTTGTTGTTGTCGTCAGTCCGCGCTTGTAGCGGAGCCGCCAGTACTCACAGTCGGCAGCAACAGCAGCCAGCAAACCAAACCACCGGGGGGTCGGTGGTGTGGGTGGTGAACTTTCTCAGGCACATGTCTCTGGAGGGTCAAGGTCAGAGAGAGGAGGAGAGGCATGCTCTCTGCTCTGCTCTGCCACGCCACAGGAACAGCCATCCGGTCACAGCGTGGGAGTCACGGCGGGAGGCCTCACACCTTGTCACACAGCCAGATCGTGCGGGCGGTGGCCTCGTCCCCACATCCCACATCCACCAGGTAGGTAGGGTAGTGGTGATCGCGGAGTACGAGCTCTGGCTGCTGGGGAAGCGGAGAAATGTCCAGAGGAGGTCAGAGATGTCAGGGTCAGCGTCCCAGTTCATAAGTAGGGAAGGTTACGTGGTCCGTCAGGCCCTGCACCGCCAAGAGGGCCTCGTAGGCGTCCTATTCCAAGTGGTGGTTGAGGTGACCCACCAGTAGGACGTGCCTGCAGCTTGCGCCACTAGCAGGTCGTCCAGGGACTCAGTGAGGTACCGGAGTGAGGCAGGCCCTTGTGGCGGGCGGTACATATCGCACAGCAGGAGGGCAGAGCGGTCAGCCAGCACAACCCGGAAGAACATTACTCCATCTGGGGAGGCGTGTCCACGTCGAGGTGCTGGGCCTGTAGTCCTTCCTTGAAGCAGACAGCCACTCCGCCTCCTGGTCGCTCGTGTCGGTCCCTCCTGGCCCAGTGAGTGTAGCCACGCATATTGCCAAACGTGGGCTCCACTTCACTGCTCCGTCACCACAACTATGTCGGCACTATGTCGCAGGACAGTTGTGGGTCAGATCTCCGATGTTCGTTCGTAGACCACGTACATTGGCGGAGATGACTCTCTCTCTCTCTCTCTCTCTCTCTCTCTCTCTCTCTCTCTCTCTCTCTCTCTCTCTCTCTCTCTCTCTCTCTCTCTCTCTCTCTCTCTCTCTCTCTCTCTCTCTCCCTGCCAACTCTCAGCCAACTGTAAAAATAATACGAAATCCTTCTTCAGTTACATAAACAACAGAAAGGCGATCAGAAGTGGAATTGGACCCTTAACAAACAGCGACGGTGCACTAGTGACTGACATCCAACACGTTGCAAATCTATTAAACAATTACTTTTCCTCGGTGTTTAATACTAACAGTTCTCCCACCACTACCACCAACACCAGTACTAATGTAAATCCCGAGCATGCATTGCCTAACTTTGAAATAAAACCCGATGAAGTCCTTAAAGCCCTCAAATCACTTAAAACAAATAAAAGTCCTGGACCTGACAAAGTATATCCAACTCTGCTGAAAGAAACAAAGAGCGAAATACTCTCCTCCCTCACAACCGTATTCAATATGTCCTTGCGACAAGGCATCGTCACTTCAGATTGGAAAAAGGCTAACGCGACACCGATTTTTAAGAAGGGAGACAAAAAAGTACCAGGTAGTTACAGGCCCATTAGTCTAACTTCGGTTGTAGGTAAGCTACTTGAGGGCATAATTAGAGACAAAGTTGTGAGTTACCTTGAAACCCACTCATTAATTGGGGACTCACAACATGGCTTCCGAAACAAAAGATCCTGCCTATCAAACCTATTAACCTTTTATAACGACCTCTTCACTGTTTATGACGTAACCAAATCACTGGACGTAGTCTATCTTGATTTCCAGAAAGCGTTTGATAAAGTCCCGCATCATAAATTACTTTACAAATTAAAGCAAATAGGTATTGACGGTCAAGTAAACCAATGGATCGCAAATTGGTTGAACAACAGACAACAAAGAGTAGTGATTGACGGATTTAACTCAGAGTGGGCGCCGGTCACTAGTGGCGTCCCTCCGGGCTCGGTTCTTGGCCCAGTGCTCTTTATTATTTACATCAACGACGTGGATGTTGGACTCAATAACCGCATTAGTAAATTTGCAGACGACACAAAGATTGGTAACTCGGTTCTCACTGACGAAGACAGGCATAGCCTCCAAGAGGATTTGCACAAAATTTCAGCTTGGTAGACAAGTGCCAGGTCCTTCAAGTTGGAACGAGGAATAAGAAGTTCGATTACGAAATGCGCGGCGTTAAACTCAAAAGCGTTCAATGCGTCAAGGACTTGGGGGTCAAAATCGCGTCAAACCTCAAATTCTCACATCAATGCATCGATGCAGCAAATAAAGCGAACAGAATGTTGGGCTTCATTAAAATAAACTTTTTATTCTAGAATGAAGATGTAATACTCCCGCTCTAAAATAGTTTAGTCAGACCCCACTTAGAATATGCGGTACAGTTTTGGTCACCCCACCATGCAAAGAATATTGCTAAATTAGAAGGTGTTCAGCGTCGGGGAACGAAAATGATCCCTTCCTTGCGCAACAAATCCTACGAAGAAAGGCTTTCTACCCTTAACATGTTCTCTCTTGAGAAACGTCGCCTCCGAGGAAAACTGATCGAATGTTTTAAAATACTTAATGGTTTCACGAATGTAGACAGATCAACATTGTTTATGAACGATGACACTTTGCACACGAGGAACAATGGCGTAAAACTCAGATGTAGACAAGTAAATTCAGACTGCACCAAATTTTTCTTCACCAACGTTGTAGTGCGAGAATGGAATAAGCTTCCACCATCAGTGGTCCAGCGTAACACGATTGACTCCTTCAAAAACAAGCTCGACCGTCACTTCCTTCAACTTAATATCAACTAGAGTAGAAATGCAACGTTTTGGAGCCATCTGATTAATGTAAAATCACTTAGATTTAAGGACAGACCACCAAGTCTTGACCATGGGGTCTGTGTGGTCTGATTTTCTATGTAATTCTATGTAATTCTCTCTCTCTCTCTCTCTCTCTCTCTCTCTCTCTCTCTCTCTCTCTCTCTCTCTCTCTCTCTCTCTCTCTCTCTCTCTCTCTCTCTCTCTCTCTCTCATTTTGGGGGAGTGTAATACTGGCCACTTTTTTTCTTCTTTTTTTTTTTTTCATTTTCTCCTCGTTTACTTTTAATTGATTCCACCTTCGAACTTTAATCATCAGTCGGTTGTTGTTGTTGTTGTTGTTGGTGGTGGTGGTGTTGTTGTTTTAATGGAGGGTTAGTACATCTTGTTTACTTTTCCTGTTTTTTATTAATTTTATGTTTTCGCTTTCGAGTGGGGTTTTTTTTTTCGAGCTATTCCCTTTAAGTGTTTTTTTTTTGTTTGTTTTTTTCTTCTTAAGCCTTTTTTGAATGATGTTCTTTTCATTTTCAAGTGGTTGGCTTTTTTGTTTCATTAGTATTTTGTTATTGTTGTTTTTCGTGTTTTTTAAGTGGTTGTTGTTTTGTGCTAAAGCGTTCTTTTTTCGGTGTTATTTATCTTATTCGGGTGACATTCAGTATTCTCGTAGGTTTAATTTATATACTTAGATTATATTTTTTGCAATATGAGTAGTTTTCCATTTGAGTGTGGACTGTTTACGTATTCGATGTGTTTTTTCTTTATTTTTTTTTTACATATGATCGTTTTTTGTTAGTTTTTTTTATTATTTTCTTATGTTTGATTGTTTCTTTAATTTTATTTCGTTATTTCCTGATCAATAAAAACTAACAATGCACACTAGGTCAGGCATTAGATGTTATTTGCTTACATCTACACGTGCATTCATTCGTTTATTTAATACGTATTCATCTACTATTTATTTATTCATTCATTTATTACTTATTTATTTACTTATTTGTTTGTATAGTCCGGTGCGTAATTGTAACTTCTTTAGGTCCCAGAAATATTAAAATCCCTTCCTATATTATTTCACTCGCTGTTTTTTATACACAAAGAATGTTCATAATATACAAGCGCCATGTGAAAATTAGCAATTTGCTTCATATCTTTTTTTTATAGTTTTTTTCTTTTTGTTTTCCCCGAAAAAATGTAAAAAGCAAATTTCCCTAAGAAACCTAAATTGTTTTTTTTGTATTATCTTTACGAGGTTTTCCTTCTTTTTGTTTATGATAGAGAGGAATAAGTAGTGATAATAAGCAATAAGTATCGAGAAATAGAATAACAATACATAAAAAGACACGACACAAAGTAAATAAATCACCAACGAAAAGGTGCACACAATATAAGAGAAGTAACACGATAAACATTAAAAATAATTAAGAAAAACACAAATAAAAAAGAAGTTACGAAAAAAGAGAACAAATACAACCAATGCAAGAACGTTAGGGAAGAATACACGGTGAAAGAGAAGAAGGAATAAATACATAAAAATCAGAGAAAATAAGAAAAAAGGAAAAATAAAAACTTAGAGAAAATAAATGAGTCAAGAATCAGACTAAAAATAAGATTTAAAAACACTAAACATGACTAACAAAAAGAAACAGCAGGGAAAAGAAATAATATGGTCTAGACTAAAATTACTAAAAATAAAAACAAAAAATCTGAAAACAAAGGAGAAAAATACTGTAACATACAAAAATTCAGAAATCATTAAACAAGAAAAAACACACAAAAAAAAAAATGGGAAGGGTACCGCTACAGGTTGCAGACAAAAAAAAGGTGAAATCATGAAAAAAATCACAAAAAAACGCAAAAATAATTATACAAAAGAGAAAAAAAAAGAGAGGGATGAGGGTGGCGTGACGTAAGAGAAACGAAGAATTTTGTAAACGGGAAACGCATGAGAAAAGTAGATAAAAAAAGAAGAAGGAAGGATAGTAACAAGAGAACAGTGAGAGGGAAGAGGAGAAGGAGAAGAGAAGACAAAACAGAATGAGAAGGAAGAGGCACATCAAGCTAGACGGAAAAAAAGTATATCGACTAAAAGAGAAATAGGCTATAGAAGAAAATGGAACGTAAAGGATAAAGGGTATAAAGAAGGACCTTGCAAGAAAAGGGAGTAAAAGAAGAAAGAAGAAGAAGAAGAAAAAGAAAAACAGAAAAAAATACACAGGCAGACAGACAGACAGATAAAAAGAAGAAGTTAATAGAAAGAAGAATAAGATAGCTGAAAGAAGACAGCGTGGAATGGAAGGGGGACAGGAAAGGGAAAGAAAAGGAGAGAGTAATGAACGAGGAGAAAGAGGAAGGGAAAATCGAAAGGAAGGCAGAGTGTGGTATGCAGGGAAGGGGAGTGTGGAAGGGGAAGGAAGTGGAGTAGACTTTGGCAAAAAGAAAGAATAAGGAAGAGTAAAGGGTAGAGAGTTTTATTTCTTCGCTTCCTTCCTTCATTCCTTCCTACTTTCCTTCTTTCCTTCATTCTTTCATTGTTTATTTTCCCTTTTCAATTTTTCCTTCTTCCCGTTCATCAATTCTTACCTATCCTCCACCTTACTTCCTCCACCTCCATCTGTTCCTTCCTTCATGTCATCGCCACCTCCACACAGTCAAGGGACGATTCACCTTTGTAAGCATCACCGGCATTTCTCTTCAGACTTTCATGTTGTCACCCGCGTGTTGATCTATCTCTCTTCGCTTTGGCGCACGTTGGCTTTTGTTAGTTATTTCTTTATTCGTTTGTTTATTCGTTAATTTCGTTTTTTTTTCGGTGTTTCTTTGTGTGTTGTTGTGTGTTGTTGCCTGCACAGTGTTGAGCGGTAGAGGGGGGTCTTATGAAGGAGGATAGGAGGGGGAAAGGGGAGAGGGAAGGGGAAGGGTTGTGTGTGTGTTCTCTCTCTCTCTCTCTCTCTCTCTCTCTCTCTCTCTCTCTCTCTCTCTCTCTCATCGATCATAAACAATGTTGATCTGTCTGCATTCGTGAAACCATTAAGTATTTTAAAACTTTCGATCAGTTTTCCTCGGAGGCGACGTTTCTTAAGAGAGAACATGTTAAGGGTGAATAGTCTTTCTTTGTAAGATTTGCTGCGCAAGGAAGGGATCATTTTTGTTGCCCGACGCTGAACACCTTCTAATTTAGCGATGTCCTTTGCATGGTGGGGAGACCAAAACTGTACCGCATATTCCAAGTGGGGTCTGACTAAACTATTGTAGAGTGGAAGTATTACATCTTTATTCTTGAATGAAAAGTTTCTTTTGATGAAGCCCAACATTCTGTTCCCTTTATTTGCTGCATCGGTGCATTGCTGTGAGAATTTGAGGTTTGACGCGATTTTGACCCCCCAAGTCCTTAACGCATTAAACGCTTTTGAGTTTAACGTCGCGCATTTCGTAATCGAACTTCTTATTTCTTGTTCCAACTTGAAGGACCTAGCACTTGTCTACGCTAAAGGGCATCTCCCATCTATCCGACCAGGCTGGAGAGAGAGAGAGAGAGAGAGAGAGAGAGAGAGAGAGAGAGAGAGAGAGAGAGAGAGAGACACATACATACATTTTCAACTGGAAGCTTCATATCTCCTCTCTTGCTAAATCAGCTCTCGAGGTTGGGCGTTCTGTATCGTCTCCGCCAATTCTTCTCCCCCGCGCAGTTGCTATCCATATACAGGGGCCTTGTCCGCCCTCGTATGGAGTATGCATTTCACGTGTGGGGGGCTCCACTCACACAGCTCTTCTGGACAGAGTGGAGGCTAAGGCTCTTCGTCTCGTCAGCTCTCCTCCTCCTACTGATAGTCTTCTACCTCTCAAATTCAGCCGCGATGTTGCCTCTCTTTCTATCTTCTATCGATATTTCCACGCTGACTGCTCTTCTGAACTTACTAACTGCATGCTTCCCCCCCTCCCGCGGCCCCGCTGCACACGACTTTCTACTCATGCTCATCCCTACACTGTCCAAACTCCTTTTGCAAGAGTTAACCAGCATCTTCACTCTTTCATCCCTCACGCTGGTAAACTTTGGAACAATCTTCCGTCATCTGTATTTCCTCCTGCCTACGACTTGAACTCTTTCAAGAGGAGGGTATCAGGACACCTCTCCTTCCGAAATTGATCTTTCTTTCGGCCACCTCTTTTAATTATTTTTTGAGAGCAGCGAGTAGCGGGCTTTTTTTATTATTGTTTTCTTTTTTTGTGTGCCCTTGAGCTGCCTGCTTTGTTGTAAAAAAAAAAAAAAAAAAAAAAAAAGCATTGACTAATTGATAGAGTCAAACGGGATAGATAGATTAACAAACGGAGACAGACAGACAAATATAGAGACAGGCAGACATTCAGACATATACCTAAATATACACATACATACACTGTGGAAATTAGAGAAATATGACATTATAGAGACAAATATTAATCTCTCTCTCTCTCTCCCTCCACCCCGCCCGTGTAAATAGACGCCGTGCATCGCAACAAACCCGTAACCGTGATCCCGCAGGTACCACCACCTCTATTACCAAGCCTCTAGATAACTTAAAAATCCTTAGTTTCAATGCGCGTAGCCTAAGAAACAAATTTGATGAACTGAGATGTCTTGCTCTAACAGAAAATTTTGACATAATTGCTATAACCGAAACATTTATCGACACCACAAATATTGATTTAAGTTCCGAATACAGCATAGATGGCTACAGGCTCTTCAACAAAGATCGTGTAAACCGCAGAGGCGGTGGCGTCGCCCTTTATGTCAAAAGCTATTTGCAGCCCACTGACAAAACACCGGGAAACAGTAACGTTGAACATTTGTGCGTGCGAATAAACATTGCAAAAGTCAATTTAAATATATCTGTCACCTACAGACCTCTCGGGCAATCACTCGATGACGACCTTGAAATGTACAGCGTCCTAAGGCAGTCACTTAATAACAACGACTCACTGATATTAGGAGACTTTAACCTCCCCCATATCGACTGGGCGACACTGTCAGGTACAGAAGGCGAGTCACATAGAATGATCGAATTTCTAGAAGAAAATTATCTAAGCCAAATGGTTTCTGAGCCAACTCGACAAAATAATATACTCGACCTTGTTATAACGACCCAAGATAACCTAGTCAGTAATGTCACGGTAGAACACCTCGGTTCTTGCGATCATAAATTAGTGCGCTTCGACATTAGAGCTCAATCATCAGTGACTGAAAATAAAGTAAAGGTGCTCAATTTCAAAAGAGCTAACTTCGTAGAAATCCGACAAAAACTAACAGAAATACAACTGTCAGATGACGGCAACGTAGGGGAAGCCTGGTTAAGCTTTGAAAATCACTTACTCACTCAGCAGAACACATTCGTCCCCTTGTGCGAGAAGCGAATTAACACTAATAAAAGCCCACTGTGGTTTAATAGCGAAATTAAACAATCATTCAATGAGAGAAAATTGTTTTACAGGTTAAAGAAAGAACAAAGCACGCCCGAAAACATTAGACTTTATAATGATGCCAGGCGACGAGTAAAAAGACTAGTAGGTCAGGCAAAGCGTAGATATGAAGAAAATATTGCAGCCAACTGTAAAAATAATCCGAAATCTTTCTTCAGTTACATAAACAACAGAAAGGCGGTCAAAAGTGGTATTGGACCTTTAACAAACAGCGACGGTGCACTAGTGACTGACAGCCAATACATTGCAAACCTCTTAATCAATTACTTTTCCTCGGTGTTTAATACAAACAGTCTTCCTCTCGCTACAACCAACACCAGTATTATTGTAAATCTCGAGCATGCATTGCCCAATTTTGAAATAACAACCGATGAAGTCCTTAAAGCTTTCCATTCACTTAAAACAAATAAAAGTCCCAGACCCAACAAAGTATATCCTATACTGCTTAAAGAAACAAAGAGCGAAATACTCTCCTCCCTCACTACCGTATTCATTATGTCCTTGCGACAAGGCATCGTCCCTTCGGATTGGAAAAAGGCTAACGTAACACCGATTTTTAAGAAAGGAGACAAAAAAAATACCAGGTAACTACCGATCCATTAGTCTAACTTCAATTGTAGGTAAGCTACTCGAGAGCATAATTAGAGACAAAATTGTGAGTTACCTCGAAAGCCACTCATTAATTGGGGATTCACAACATGGCTTCCGTAACAAAAGATACTGCCGGTCAAACCTACTGACCTTTTATAACGATCTCTTTTCAATTTATGACGTAACCAAATCAGTGGACGTAGTCTATCTTGATTTCCAAAAAGCGTTTGATAAAGTCCCACATCATAAATTACTTTATAAATTAAAGCAAATAGGCATTGACGGTCAAGTAAACCAATGGATCGCGAATTGGTTGAGCAACAGACAACAAAGAGTTGTGATTGACGGATTTAACTCAGAGTGGGCGCCGGTCACTAGTGGCGTCCCTCAGGGCTCGGTTCTTGGCCCAGTGCTCTTCATTATTTACATCAACGACGTGGATGTTGGACTCAATAATCGCATTAGTAAATTTGTAGACGACACAAAGATTGGTAACTCGGTTCTCACTGACGAAGACAAGCAAAGCCTCCAAGAGGATCTGCACAAAAGTTCAGCTTGGTCGGATAAATGGGAGATGCCCTTTAACGTAGACAAGTGCCAGGTCCTTCAAGTTGGAACAAAAAATAAGAAGTTCGATTACGAAATACGCGGCGTTAAACTCACAAGCGTTCAATGCGTTAAGGACCTGGGGATTAAAATCGCGTCAACCCTCAAATTCTCACATCAATGCATCGATGCAGCAAATAAAGCGAACAGAATGTTGGGCTTCATTAAAAGAAACTTTTTATTCATGAATAAAGATGTAATACTTCTGCTCTACAATAGTTTAGTCAGATCCCACTTGGAATATGCGGTACAGTTTTGGTCTCCCCACCATGCAAAGGACATTGCTAAACTAGGTGTTCAGCGTCGAGCAACAAAAATGATCCCTTCCTTGCGCAACAAATCCTACGAAGAAAGGCTTTCCACCCTTAACATGTTCTCTCTTAAGAAACGTCGCCTCCGAGGAAAACTGATCGAATATTTTAAAATACTTAATGGTTTCACGAATGTAGACAGAACAAAGTTGTTTATGATCGATGACACTTTGCGAACGAGGAACAATGGCACAAAACTCAAATGTAGACAAGTAAATTCAGACTGCACCAAATTTTTCTTCACTAACGTTGTAGTGCGAGAATGGAATAAGCTCCCACGATTGACTCCTTTAAAAACAAGCTCGACTGTCACTTACTTGAACTTAATATTCACTAGAGTAGAAAAGCAACGTTTTGGAGCCATCTGATTAATGTAAAATCACTTAGGTTTAAGGACAGACCACCTAGTCTGGACCATGGGGTCTGTGTGGTCTGATTTTCTATGTATGTAAATATATGTATGTAAATCTCTCTCTCTCTCTCTCTCTCTCTCTCTCTCTCTCTCTCTCTCTCTCTCTCTCTCTCTCTCTCTCTCTCTCTCTCTCTCTCTCTCTCTCTCTCTCTCTCTCTCTCTCTCTCTCTCTCTCTCTCTCTCTCTCTCTCTCTCTCTCTCTCTCTCTCTCCATGATTTTTACCCTGAAACCTTTCCTTTTTACCCTAGACCTGACCCCTTCACCCTGCACATAGCACTTTCTTCCCCATCCCTTCGTGACTGTCCTGCTCTAGCTCTTGAAGGGTCATAAGGGCGAAAGTCGTACGTGGATTGATGCTCGTTTTCGACTTCCCCGGTGATGGTTTGGTCTGTACGTGACTATCTTGCCGCCGAACACCGGACTTATGAAAGGAACGAAAGTGAGGGAAAGAGGGGAAGAGGAGGTGGAGGAGGAGGAGGAGGAGGAAGAGGAGGAAGAGGAGGAGGAGGAGAAGGTGAAGGTGGAGGGGATTAAAAGGGAAAAGGATTGGAAGTGCTGGAAGTGAAAGAGAATAAGGACTAGTAGTAGTAGGAAGAAGAAAAAGAAAAGAAGAAGAAGAAAGATTTCTGCTGCCGGAAGAGGAAGAAGATCGGAAGTGTGAAAGGAGAAGGAGAGGGAAGAGGAAGAGAAGAAAAAACGAAGAATAAGGAGAAAAAGTTGGATAGCTCAGTTAGGAGAAGAGAGGAAAACCAAAATGTAAAAGGAAGTGAAAACGAAGATAAGAATGATTAACAAAAAAACGAAAGAAAGAAGGAGGAAAGAAGACAGAAACAAGACACATATCATAGGAAAAGTCGAAAGGGAAGAAAAGGGTAAAACAAACAAATAAGAGGAGAGTAGATGAGATAAAGAGGAAGAAAAGAGGACGAAGATGTTAGATGGATAGTAAAGAGGGAACAGTTGAATGAAACAAATGAGAAAAGATGGAAGAAGGTTGAGATGAGGATAGGGAAGCTGCAAGAAGAGGGGAGAGAAAAGTATAAAGACAAGGGGAGCTAAGAAGAAGATGGGGAGGCTGCATGGAGAGGAGAGGAGAGAAAGGAAACAAAAGGAAATTGAGGCATTAGGATGAGGGGAGTTGGGTGATGCTGGGGCTGCAATGAGAGGAAGGAGGGATGCAGTTTTGCAATAAGTGAGGGGAAGGGAGGGGAGGCAAGGAGGAAAGATAGCTAGAGGGAATTTGAAAGGGAAGGAGGCAGAGGAAGAGTAGAACAAGTAGGAGGGAAGGGAGGAAAATGAGAAGAGGAGGAGTAGAACAAGTAGGAAAGAAGGAAGGGGAAAGGCAGGGTGGAAAGATAAAATGAGAGATATTAAGATGGAAGGAGGTAGAGGAAAATTAAAACAAGTAGCAAAGAAGGGACTGGAAAAGCCAAGGAGGAAAAATGAGGAGAGGGAAATATAGAAGAAAGGTGGGAGAAACTAAAGGATGGAGAATGAAACGGCGGATGATGCAGGAGATAAATGGAGAAGTGAGAAAAACTGGGCAGGATTATAATAAAGAAAGGAAAACGGGAGAAGAGAAGAAAGTTAAAGAAAAGAAAAAACGAATCAGGAAAGTACTGAAGCAAAGTAGACTGAAATACAAAGGAAATTACAAAAAATGGAGTAACAGAAAAGTAGGAAATCAAACAAAGGAGGTAGAAAGACTGGGGGAACGGAGGAGGAAGAGATAAGATAACGTAAAAAGAAAAGTTCCAATAATACTAAGCAAAGAGAAACAATGATAAGAAAATGGAATAAAAGAGAAACTAACAGAGGGAGAGAAAGAGAACGTACTCAGAGATACAGAAAACAAACGGGCGGAGATGATGAAAAAAAAAAGAGGCAAACCAGGCATGAAGGGAGAGTAGGAAGAGAAGGAGGAGGAGAAGGAGAATGACTTGAGGTGAGGAATGGAGGAAAGAAATGAGGGAAGAAAAGGAAGCGGAAGTTGGAGAAAGATTTGTTGAAGTATTAGCTAGAGATAAGAGGGAAAATTACCGTGAGGGGAAAGAAGGACAGGTTTTAATAGTAGTAGTAGTAGTAGTAGTAGTAGTAGTAGTAGTAGTAGTAGTAGTAGTAGTAGTAGTAGTAGTAGTAGTAGTAGTAGTAGTAGTAGTAGTAGTAACTGTTGTTGTAGTAGTAGTAGTTGATTTTGTTATGATAGTAGTTGTAACACTAGGAGCATCAGTAGTAGTACAGCAGAAGTAGCAATAATAGTAGAATAATAGTTTATATATATATATATATATATATATATATATATATATATATATATATATATATATATATATATATATATATATATATATATATATATATATATATATATATATATATATATATATATATATATATATATATATATATATATATATATATATATATATATATGGGTGGAATATGGTGTGATATAGCGTGACGGCGCCGCGTTTAGGACGACGCGAGTTCAATCCGCCCGGTGCCACCAAGCTGGGATTTTTCAGCCGCCGCCGAGTGGCTTAAAACTACCCACATTCTAGGATTCTAGGATTAAAGATGATCTCCGGGAGGGTAGCATGATCCAGTGCAAGATGTCGCCACTATAAACACTGGCCTGCGCCAGAACGGGCTGGGCCGACCATCAGGCCCCACCGGGAAGAAGCCTTGGGCCGACCATCATGATCCACCGGGAAGAAGCCTACCGGCGCAATAGGCCAAGACGTAAAAAAAAAATATAATATATATATATATATATATATATATATATATATATATATATATATATATATATATATATATATGTATGTATTTAATAATATAATAGTAACAGTATAATAATAACATAATATATAAGAAAAAGAATAATAGTAGAATAAATATTGCAAAAGCGAAAGAGAATGGGATAGAGAGATAAATATATAGACAGAGAGAGACGGTAGTGGAATTGGTTTGACATCAACAAAAAAAAAAGAGAACGAAATAAAAATGAACCGCACAAAGGAAAAATAGGAAAAGAAAAAGAGAAACTAATAGAAAAAAGAAGGGAACCAACAAGAGAAAGGAAAAAATAAATGGGTCAAGTCAGGAGGGTGTCTTTTTCTCATTTTTGTGTCATTCCCAGGAAAAATTTTGTATAAAAAGAAAAGTCCTCATTTATATCAATGACTTAGATACAGGAATTAGTAGTGATGTTAGTAAGTTTGCAGATGATACCAAGATCGTTAGAGTAATTGAGTCGGATCAGGACGCTAGTATTCTCCAGCATGAACTAAACAGATTGTATGACTGGGCGGATAAATGGCAAATGGAGTTCAATGTAGGGAAGTGCAGCATTCTGAGTTTAGGTAGGAACAACCCTTCACATAATTAGTGCTTAAATGACACTCTCATAACCAGGTCTGGGTGCGAGAGGGATTTAGGGGTCTTAGTGAGCTCTGATCTCCGTCCAAGGACATAATGCATTCAAGCTAGAAATTGAGCAAATAGGGTACTGGGATTTATTTCAAGGAGCGTAAGCAACAGAAGCGCCGAAGTCTTCCTCAAACTATATTTAGCATTAGTTAGACCTCATCTTGACTATGCGGCTCAGCTCTGGTCACCTTACTATAGAATGGATATCAAAATGTTAAAATCGGGGCAGAGGAGGATGACTAAGATGATTCAGGGGTTGAGAAACTTGTCATACGAGGAAAGACTCAAACAGTTAAACTTGCATTCTCTAGAAAGGCGAAGGGTGCGTGGAGACATGATCGAGGTTTGTAAATGGATGAAGGGCTTTAATAAGGGGGATATTCATAAGGTTTTGTTGGTTAGAGAACCGGGTAGGACACGAAGTAATGGGTTTAAACTGGATAAATTCAGATTCAACAGGGACACAGGCAAAAATTGGTTTACTA
>NC_066525.1:20595970-20733470 GCF_024679095.1 Eriocheir sinensis | reverse complement strand
TTGTTGGCTGGGTGATAACTGACTGTAAAAGACTGTGTAATGCCAAACTGTTAGCATATTTCTGCTAAAAGTTGATTTCGAAACTCGGTTCCACTTAATGTCACTTAACAACACTCTAAGTGTGGAGTATTGACAAATTAGATGAGTTATTAGGGCATGAGCAATGGCCTTAGCAGATATATCTTTCACCGCGGCTAAGACAACGTACCGAGACAAGTGATCTACACAAACTAAGAGGTACCTAGAGCCTGGTGGCTGGCGGGAAGTTGTAGCAAGTTGATAGAAACTACATCCCAAGGACGGTCAGGGGGCGGGTATTCTAGGATCGGCGCAGGCTTAGGTACCGTCCCTTTATGTTGGGCACACTTGGCACACTTAGCCACATACGCGTCAATATCTACACGCATAGTTGGCCAATAATAGACCGCTCGGGCCGCTGTTAGTGTGCGCTCCTTCCCCGGGTGACCAGCAATGACCGCGTCATAAATTAAGTTCAGCACCGCCGGTACATAACACTCCCGTATCACAAACTGTGCGACAGACTCCTTTTTGCGGGGCCAGTAGCGGCACAAGACATCGTCATGTGACAAGAAAAAGTGTGAAAAAGACACAGGTAGTGGCAGGAGACTTGTTTCATCACCCGATTCCAGAGCGTATATTATTTTACCCCAAACGTCATGTCGATGCTGGGCTGCTGCTAAATCCTTTAGACTGAAATTTTGAATTTCAGTAGGCGTTTCTGCCACTGAGCCAACAGGTACGTTTCTAGACAGTGAATCCGCGACGACATTCGCGCGGCCAGGTAAATACTTAAAGGTTGGCCCAAATTCCTGGATGGTCAGGTACCACCGTGCGAGTCGACCGGTGAGGTTTCAACCTTTGAAAAGCTCGGTAACTGGCGCGTGGTCCGTAATGACAGTGATAGGATAGCCAAGGATAATATCCCTAAAATGTTTAAGAGCCCAAACAACCGCTAGGGTTGCCTGATGGGTCACTGAATCGTTCGACTCAGCCTGGTTCAAAGTACGACTTGCGTACGCAATAGCGCGATTTTTACCGCGAGCGTCCGGTTGCATCAAAACAGCACCAAGGCTGAGGCATCTGTATAAAGCGTAAAAGGGACGTTGTAGTCCGGGAATGCCAAGGCTGGAGCGTTGATTAACGCTGACTTCAAGTCTGTAAAACTCTTGTGTTGTGGGGCATTCCAATGAATAGGTACCTCTTTCTTTAAAAGTTGCGTTAGAGGCGTGGCAATTTTGGCAAAACCTTGTATGAAAGGCCAATAGTAGCCGGACAACCCAAGGAAAGACCGAACGTTTTCGACGGTTTGGGGTTGAGGAAAATTCTTTATGGCCGATATTTTATCATCTATCGTGTGGATTCCATCTCCATCAACAGTGTGGCCTAAAAAGGTGATTTTTGGCTTTAAAAATTCACATTTAGTCTGCTTGGCCTTAAGGCCAGCGCCTCTAAGTTTAAGCAGAACTGCTTCTAGTTTAGCTAGATGACTGTTGCCATCCTTGCTACAGATGGTTAAATCATCTAAATGTGCATAGACTTCTTTGTCTATCATGTCTGAGAACAATGTGTTGATCATCCTCTGAAAAGTAATGGGTGCGGTTTTGAGGCCGAACGGCATCCTTAACCATTCAAAATGACCGCTAGGGGTACTGAAGGCTGTAATCTCTCTGGATTCAGCTGCCATCGGTACCTGCCAGTACCCACTTAAAAGGTCAAGACTACTGAAAATAGTATTCCCTTGCCCCAGGGACATTAACAAGTCACCTAAAACGGACAGAGAGTACCTATCATCCTCAGTCACCTCATTTACTTTCCTAAAATCGATGACAGGGCCTGAAACTTCCGTCCTTTTTAGGGACTAGAAACAAGGGCGAGTTCCACGGAGATCGGGAATGCTGAATAACACCCTGGTCCAACATATCTTTAACCTGTTCATCTACAATCTGCCTTTGATTGTGTGGAAATCTGTATGCAGGAATGTACACCGGTTTGGTGTCGGGTTTAACCCTAATCGTGTGCTCTGTCGTATCAGTCGCACCTAAAGGTTCACCGGGCAGGGCAATGACATCACGATACTGATGTAAAAGCTTCAGAAGCGGGCCCTTAAGCTCGGGATAATCGACCACTTTAACTAAAGAATCGATAGATGAGGCCTGACATGTTTTGTCGCCAGCGGCAGGTTGACCCACCGCGCCGTCACAAGGCCGCTTTAACTCTAAAGGGTCTGGGGACATCCGTCCGTCGAACGCGAATGCGCGACCCAAAATGACTCCATTTTTTAGTTTAACTGGACCGCCAGTGGCATTAAACACTAAAGCTACGGTCCTACTTCCCTCGCATACCGTGTTAAGGGTGGACTCTATCGCTAGCGTGTTGACACGACTAGGCCCTTCTAGTCAGATGTCACAACCTACGGTGGCGGTAGGGACTGACACGGCGACGTGCATTGCGGTTCGTTGAGGGATTGCATGATTCCCTACGACTATCGCATTGACATTTTTCCATCCCCTGAAAACATCAGGTGGTGTTGGTGGCTTATCATGAAGTGAGGTGGTGCCCGCGCCATGCACCGGCACCGTGGAAAGAGTCGGCACGGTATGCACTACCGACTCAGGACAAACACCTTCCCGACCCTTGCTGGGTATTTCCTTTCTTTCCCAGGGAGAAGCGAGGCGCACAGGTTGATCTATGGCCTTGAAACATCTCCCTTGAAACCTTACTGTATTACTATCTGGAAGTATTACCATGCGGTTAGACCTCAGTGACGACAACCCAAGAAGACCGTCAGACGGCAGGGAAAAGTTTGACGTCACGTAAAAATCCAAACGCATGATAGGGGTGTTTCGTCCCAAACTCACTGACAAACTCACCTGTCGGCTGTGACACCGCAAAGGCTTAGGTCGACAAAGGCCTTCTGGTCGACAGCGGCTACATCAATTTTGGTTTTGACTTTAAGCACGAAGTCGTGCAACCTGTCAGCGGGGCCGTAGGCTAGGGATAAAGAACTTTTTCGAAACTGGCCCTTGATGACAGCCATGTACATGAAAAATTCCAGAAATCTGAGTACATTAGATAGAGACATATTCACTCCCTCTGTCCAGCCACCAGCTTTCAAATATGAGCCCAAATCAGTAGACAACCGATAGGCGTCTACTTGTCCGGCAAAAATCAAATTGGTCACAGCTACATTAACACCTTCGACGAGGCTGTGCCTAACATCTTCCCCAAAAGACTCCAGAAAATGTGACCGAAACTGGGCATAATCTTTGGTTTGTTGCGGTTCCATGAACGCGCTGGTGTACATAAGAGCTGATGCTTCTGTTCCCGGCTTTAATCTGGACCTAATGAAGGAGATTTTATCTCCCGGTTCTGACACAAATGAGCTGTTCATAACATCCACGCATTGTAGGATGAAGTCTCTCGCAATGTAATCCGGTTCATTGTCTGCGAAAGCTCTGACTGATGCCGTGGTCGGAAGAAGTTTAATAGTGTTAGTAGCCATTGTGGATTCTTGGATAGTTAAGTTATTACCTTTGTTATCATGCGGGCGGGAAGAAGGAGGAGGAGGAGGAGGAGGAACTCTGTCATGAGCTGACCCACTCCTTAGGATACGGGAATTGTCATCCCTGACGGTCCCTTCCGAATCCTGTACCAACGTCTGATATGCCTTGGTCAAAGTTTCTAACTCCGGGTCAGATTGACCTGCCATTTAAAAAAAAAAAGCATTAGTAAAATAAGGCTTCATGAGGAAAAATATGGTAAAAGGAAAGGTATCACCGCTAAGTGTGTGCTCACTCGCCCCAGATGCTTCCAAAACGCATTAAAAAGAGGGAAAAGAATAATGAGTGAATACTTAGCATGATAAAAACACACAAGAAAGGAGAAAATAAAATGAATGACTTTACTTACAATGCAAACAATGTTCACAATTCAGGAAAAATATTAAACATCCGCCTACACTTGCATAAAATTCAACAGCCTAAGGGAAACTAGCTACGGCTCCACACAGAGACACACAAAGCACGTAAAAATCATCTGGAATGTCATCAATATGTGGTGTATAATTGTTGTGTCAGCTACATGCATGTGGAGACCATGAAAATGTGAAGACGGTGCCCGTGGCACTCCTTCGTCCTCGGCTGGCTTGCCCTCGTCCTTGACTGGCTGTCTCCTGTCCTTGGCTGGCTTGCACTTGTCCTTGGAGCAGCCAGAGAGACGGCCGGCAGTGCCCGGCAGCGCCTAGCAGCGGGGAGGAATGGGTGGCGGAGCAACCACGCCCCACCAAATATCGCCGTCAAAAGTCCGCCCTGGTCTGGCGAAGGTAAGCGCCCACCCACGAATGGCTGTGTCGTAGGCAGACAAGTGGGCGTCTCGGAATTGGTACGAGACCCCCGGCAGCGGAGCGGTGAGGTGGCGCGCGGGGTGAGGCGGCGGAGTGTACTGACTCGACTCACCGGGGCAGGGGGAGGGCGCGGCCTGTGTAAGCGTTCTTGCACTCACTCCTCTGTCTGCCCCTTGACGACACTTGCGACTGTTAATATGTAAGAGAGAGAAAGATAACACCGATTGAACACTTCGGATGGTCCGGAAACCGCGATTCACCACTTTTGTAAGCCTTTTTTATTAGCTGTTTTTAAGTGTTTATGTTTAAGGCGCGAACTGTTATCTCACGTCAGGTCCGGTGTTCCGTTGCCTGCTTTCTCCAATTGATTGAACAATACACAATAGCCTTTACTTAAGTGAGGTGTATTATGTGTTTGGCCGAGAGCGTTAAGTTCACTTTGAGTTCACTTAATCTCTCTCTCTCTCTCTCTCTCTCTCTCTCTCTCTCTCTCTCTCTCTCTCTCCCTGGTTGACTTAAACAGTTATATTTGCTTTTTAACTATATTAACAGTCTTACAGAATAGTTACAGGATTTGTGGCTGAGTCGTACGCACACCCCGAGCAGTCCTCTGCTCTCGCCCGCCGCCCGCTAATATCTCCCGGCTTCTCGCCGGTGCAGAAGCGAGCCGGTGCAGCAGGGTTGCTGAATCAACACCGTTCCCACGGCAAGGAGCACCTCCTAAGCACAACGTAGCCCCTACGTGTTACTAAACATCCTGGCGTGGCTGTGCCATGGCGTTACGACATACATTCACACATTCACATGTATATTATAATATACACATTACAAGTAATAATAATAATAATAATAATAATAATAATAATAATAATAATAATAATAATAATAATAATAATAATAATAATAATAATAATAATTATATATCGTCTAGTATATTTTATAGTAGTTTAACATTGTATATTAGTTTTGTGTAAATATCTCACATTTTCCTTTTTTTCTGTATTCCATATTTTTCTCTTTATCCTATATCTGAATTTATACATTATACATATAAGACATGTAACCTCCCAATGCTGTACTTTTAATTTCTTCATAAGTGTGTGTGTGTGTGTGTGTGTGTGTGTGTGTGTGTGTGTGTGTGTGTGTATGTGGGTGGGTGGGTGTGTGTTGGGTGTGTGTGTGTGTGTGTGTGTGTGTGTGTGTGTCGAGAGAGAGAGAGAGAGAGAGAGAGAGAGATTTACATAGATAGATTTACATAGAAAATCAGACCACACAGACCCCATGGTCCAGACTAGGTGGTCTGTCCCTATACCTAAGTGATTTTACATTAATCAGAAGGCTCCAAAACGTTGCATTTCAACTCTAGTTGATATTAAGTTGAAGGAAGTGACGGTCGAGCTTGTTTTTCAAGAAGTCAATCGTGTTACACTGGACCACTGACGGTGGGAGCTCATTCCATTCTCGCAATACAACGTTGGTGAAGAAAAATTTGGTGCAGTCTAAATTTACTTGTCTACATTTGAGTTTTACGCCATTGTTCCTCGTACGCAAAGTGTCATCGATCATAAACAATGTTGATCTGTCTACATTCGTGAAACCATTAAGTATTTTAAAACATTTGATTAGTTTTCCTCGGAGGCGACGTTTCTCAAGAGAGAACATGTTAAGGGTGGAAAGTCTTTCTTCGTAAGATTTGTTGCGGAAGGAAGGGATCATTTTTGTAGCCCGACGCTGAACACCTTCTAATTTAGCAATGTCCTTTGCATGGTGGGGAGACCGAAACTGTACCGCATACTCCAAGTGGGGTCTGACTAAACTATTGTAGAGTGGAAGTATTACATCTCTATTCTTGAATAAAAAGTCTTTTAATGAAGCCCAACATTCTGTTCGCTTTATTTGCTGCATCAATGCATTGCTGTGAGAATTTGATGTTTGACGCGATTTTGACCCCAAGTCCTTAACGCATTGAGCGCTTTTGAGTTTAATGCCGCGTATTTCGTAATCGAACTTCTTATTCCTTGTTCCAACTTGAAGGACCTGGCACTTGTCTACGTTAAAGGGCATCTCCCTTCTATCAGACCAAGCTGAAATTTTGTGCAAATTCTCTTGGTGGCTTTGCCTGTCTTCGTCAGTGTGAACCGAGTTACCTATCTCTGTGTCGTCTGCAAATTTACTAATGCGATTATTGAGTCCAACATCCACATCGTTGATGTAAATAATGAAGAGCACTGGGCAAAGAACCGAGCCCTGAGGGACGCCACTAGTGACCGGCGCCCACTCTGAGTTAAATCCGTCAATCACCACTTTGTTGTCTGTTGCTCAACCAATTCGCAATCCATTGGTGTACTTGACCGTCAATACCTATTTGCTTTAATTTGTAAAGTAATTTATGATGTGAGACTTTACCAAACGCTTTCAGGAAATCAAGATAGACTACGTCCAGTGATTCGGTTACGTCATAAACAATGAAGAGTTTGTTATAAAAGGTTAGTAGGTTTGATACGCAGGATCTTTTGTTACGGAAGCCATGTTGTGAGTCCCCAATTAATGAGTGGCTTTCAAGGTAACTCACAATTTTGTCTCTAATTATGCTCTCTAGTAGCTTACCTTCAACCGAAGTTAGACTAATGGGTCTGTAATTACCTGGTAATTTTTTGTCTCTTTTCTTAAAAATCGGTGTCACGTTAGCCTTTTTCCAATTCGAAGGGACGATGCCTTGTCGCAAGGACATATTGAATACGGTTGTGAGGGAGGAGAGTATTTCACGCTTTGTTTCTTTGAGCAGAGTTGGATATACTTTGTCAGGTCCAGGACTTTTATTTGTTTTAAGTGATTGGAGGGCCTTAAGGACTTCATCGGTTGTTATTTCAAAGTTATGCAATGCATGTTCGGGATTTACATTGGTACTGGTGTTGGTGGTAGTGGTGGGAGGACTGTTAGTATTAAACACCGAGGAAAAGTAATTGTTTAATAGGTTTGCAACGTGTTGGCTGTCAGTCACTAGTGCACCGTCGCTGTTTGTTAAGGGTCCAGTTCCATTTCTGATCGCCTTTCTGTTGTTTATGTAACTGAAGAAGGATTTCGGATTATTTTTACAGTTGGCCGCAATAGTTTCTTCATATCTACGCTTTCCCCGACATACTAATCTTTTTACTCGTTGAGAGAGAGAGAGAGAGAGAGAGAGAGAGAGAGAGAGAGAGAGAGAGAGAGAGAGAGAGAGAGAGAGAGAGAGAGAGAGAGAGATTTATTTACATAGAAAATCAGACCACACAGACCCCATGGTCCAGACTTGGTGGTCTGTCCTTAAACCTAAGTGATTTTACATTAATCAGAAGACTCCAAAACGTTGCATTTCTACTCTAGTTGATATTAAGTTGAAGGAAGTGACGGTCGAGCTTATTTTTGAAGGAGTCAATCGTGTTACACTGGACCACTGATGATGGGAGCTTATTCCATTCTCGCACTACAACGTTGGTGAAGAAAAATTTGGTGCAGTCTGAATTTACTTGTCTACATCTGAGTTTTACGCCATTGTTCCTCGTGCACAAAGTGTCATCGATCATAAACAATGTTGATCTGTCTACATTCGTGAAACCATTAAGTATTTTAAAACATTCGATCAGTTTTCCTCGAGGCGACGTTTCTCAAGAGAGAACATGTTAAGTTAAGGTAGAAAGCCTTTCTTCGTAGGATTTGTTGCGCAAGGAAAGGATAATTTTCGTTGCCCGACGCTGAACACCTTCTAATTTAGCAATATCCTTTGCATGGTGGGGAGACCAAAACTGTACCGCATATACCAAGTGGGTCTGACTAAACTGTTGTAGAGCGGGAGTATTACATCTTTATTCTTAAATAAAAAAGTTTCTTTTAATGAAGCCCAACATTCTGTTCGCTTTATTTGCTGCATCGATGCATTGCTGTGAGAATTTGAGGTTTGACGCGATTTTGACCCCCAAGTCCTTGACGCATTGAACGCTTTTGAGTTTAACGCCGCGCATTTCGTAATCAAACTTCTTATTCCTCGTTCCAACTTGAAGGACCTGGCACTTGTCTACGTTAAAGGGCATCTCCCATCTATCCGACCAAGCTGAAATTTTGTGCAAATCCTCTTGGAGGCTTTGCCTGTCTTCGTCAGTGAGAACCGAGTTACCAATCTTTGTGTCGTCTGCAAATTTACTAATGCGGTTATTGAGTCCAACATCCACGTCGTTGATGTAAATAATGAAGAGCACTGGGCCAAGAACCGAGCCCTGAGGGACGCCACTAGTGACCGGCGCCCACTCTGAGTTAAATCCGTCAATCACTACTCTTTGTTGTCTGTTGCTCAACCAATTCGCGATCCATTGGTTTACCTGACCGTCAATACCTATTTGCTTTAATTTGTAAAGTAATTTATGATGCGGGACTTTATCAAACGCTTTCTGGAAATCAAGATAGACTACGTCCAGTGATTTGGTTACGTCATAAACAGTGAAGAGGTCGTTATAACTGGTTAATAGATTTGATAGGCAGGATCTTTTGTTTCGGAAGCCATGTTGTGAGTCCCCAATTAATGAGTGGCTTTCAAGGTAACTCACAATTTTGTCTCTAATTATGCCCTCAAGTAGCTTACCTACAACCGAAGTTAGACTAATGGGCCTGTAATTACCTGGTACTTTTTGTCTCCTTTCTTAAAATCGGTGTCACGTTATCCTTTTTCCAATAAGAAGGGACAAAGCCTTGTCGCAAGGACATATTGAAAACTGTTGAGATGGATCAGAGAATATCGCTCTTTGTTTCTTTCAGCAGAGTTGGAGATACTTTATCAGGTCCAGGACTTTTATTTGTTTTAAGTGATTTGAGGGCTTTAAGGACTTCAGCGGGTTTTATTTCAAAGTTAGACAATGCATGCTCGGGATGTACATTAGTACTGGTGTTGGTGGTGGTGGTGGGAGGACTGTTATTATTAAACACCGAGGAAAAGTAATTATTTAATAGGTTTGCAACGTGTTGGCTGTCAGTCACTAGTGCACCGTCGCTGTTTGTTAAAGGTCCAATTCCACTTCTGATCGCCTTTCTGTTGTTTATGTAACTGAAGAAGGATTTCGGATTATTTTACAGTTGGCTGCAATATGTTCTTCATATCTACGCTTTGCCTGATGCACTAATCTTTTTACTCGTCGCCTTGCATCATTGTAAAGTCTAATGTTTTCTGGCGTGCTTTGGTCTTTCTTTAACCTGTAAGACAAATTTCTCTCCTTGACTGAGTGTTTAATTTCGCTATTAAACCAAGGTGGACTTTATTAGTGTTAATTCGCTTCTCACAAGGGGACAAATGTGTCCTGCTGAGTGAGTAAGTGATTTTAAAGTTTAGCCAGGCGTCCTCTGCATTGCCGTCATCTGATAGTTGCATATCTATTAGTTTTCGTCGGATTTCTACGAAGTTGGCTCTTTTGAAATTGGGCACCTTAACTTTATTTTCAGTCACCGATGTTTGAGCTCTAATGTCAACGCGCACTAGTTTATGATCGCAGGAACCGAGGTGTTCTCCTACCGTGACATTACTGACTAGGTTATCTTGGGTCGCTATAACAAGGTCAAGTATGTTATTTTGTCGAGTTGGTTCAGAAACCATTTGGCTTAGATAATTTTCCTCTAGAAATTCGATCATTCTATGGGACTCACCTTCTGTACCCGACAGTGTCGCCCAGTCGATATGGGGGAGGTTAAAGTCTCCTAGTATCAGTGAGTCGCTGTTATTAAGTGACTGCCTTAAGACGCTGTACATTTCAAGATCGCCATCAAGTGATTGCCCCGGAGGCCTGTAAGTGACAGATATATTTAATTTGACTTTTGCAATGTTTACTCGCACGCACAAATGTTCAACGTTACTGTTTCTTGGTGTTTTGTCAGTAGGTAGAGAGAGAGAGAGAGAGATTAAAAGAAAAAGTAGGGAGAAGGTGAAGATGGAGGGATAAAAAAAAAAATTGAGAAGGAACGAATGAAACAAAACAGTGTAAGATAAAGACAAGAAAATAATAACTTAGAGCAAGAAGGGAGTCATGAATAAAAAGGAAAGAAACCCAAAAAGCAATCTCTCTTTCTGTATCCATTTATCTATCTGTACCTATATATCTCTATCTATCTACTATCTATCTATTCCTCTCTAACATATGAACGAAATATTAATGACACGAAAATAATCATAGATAACAATTATGATGATGAAAAATACTAATGTTATAGTATTTTTAACGAGAGAGTGAGAGAGAGGGGAGTCATGGCGAGTCTCGTCAAATCTGGCCGTAGCTGGTACTGAGTACACTGAGTACCTGAGGCTAAAGTGAGGGTGCGCCTACTTGGGTGGTCCCTTGAGTATCGTCAAACCCTTTACTCCCCAATATCGAGTCGGAGGCAGGCCTTACAGGAAACAGGGACAGCTCGTCTTTAATTTTTCCTTCCCTTCGACCTTGACCATGCCTCCCTAGCTCCGGCCACCCTTGAGCCTGTGGTGGGAGGGAGCCCATTGCCCCGGGACACAGGGCCAGTGTGACATCCGGGATACCACAGTTTACCTTCCCCAGGTATCCTCAGGTACCCATTTATCGACCAGCCCGAGAGGGAGGATGAACAGCTGGGTGAGCTGCACGCCGACTGCCCGGGCCGGGATTCGAACCCGGGCCCGCGGAGCAGAAGCCAGGCACGCTGACTACTAGACCACGGAGGCGTATATATAATATCATAATAGAACAGGTAAAAATAGTTTATCCTCATGTATCCCACAACTGGCTCGCGTTAATTGGCGGCAGAACACACCTGGAGAATATATTGATGGAGGTAATGTGGCGGAAGTGCTTGAAAATGTACATGAAAAAAGACTGATGTTTTAAGTGGTGGATATTGGTAATGGAGTACTGAGAATGTGTGTGTGTGTGTGTGTGTGTGTGTGTGTGTGTGTGTGTGTGTGTGTGTGTGTGTGTCCAGTTTTTTTTCACCGTGTTACTTTTTTGCTACGTTTGATATCAGTGACGATGAACAGGTGACTGTACTGCTTTATTATTATTATCATTATTATTATTATTATTATTATTATTATTATTATTATTATTATTATTATTATTATTATTATTATTATTATTATCATTATTATCATTACTACTATCATTTTATCTGTCGGACGCCTTGCTTATATTTCTTCTTCAGCATAATAATTGTCTGTTTTCTCATTTTAAGTTTCAGTTGCGATTATCCTTTTAAGAATTTACTTTCGTTTCCTTGATTCCTTTTTACGTTCCCTTTCTTTTTTCTTCGACTTATTTTTGCGTTCCTTTCTGTCTACTCCTACTCTTTTTTTTTTTTATTATAGTTTTCTACTTTACTTTTCCACAACCTTTTTCTTTCTGTTTATTTATCTCATACTCTGATTTAGTCTTGCTTGCACGCATCCTTTGTGTTACCTGTATTATCTCAATGTGACTTGGTAGGAAATTATTACTTATTTCTACATCTCCCTTTTGTCTCGCCATGGGCTGCCAGTCTTTTTTTGTCTCTATTTTTGCCTTTGTTTCCTTCTGATTGTTTGCTGTCTGTCTGTTTGTCTGTTTCTCTGTTTAATCCCTCTAACACTTTTTCTTTGTATCTCTGTGTCTGTCTGTCTGTCTTCTGTCTAGTCTATAATTGTGTTTTTTTTGCGCCGTTGTGCTAAAACTACTCAAATTGACTAAAAATAAAGGAAATAACGCGACTTGAAGTCAAAGACTGGGTTATAAATGTTTATATTTTTTTATGCCGAAATTTTTCATGGAAGTTAAGCTACTTTAAAAACACATACTACTTTCTGATAAAGAAAATTCTCCTGAAGAAGATGGTGTCAACAGATTATCGAATCGTTAGAAAGGAAGGGAGATAAGCAAGTTTTTACTCGAACTTAATAAATTATAATATTAGGTTATCTGTGCTTTTGCGCTAGGAAGCCACTCGTCCATCACCTACAACTTTGTATAAAACCTTACTTAACTTCCTTTCTAACTTACCGATAATCACTTGATACCATCGTTTTCCAGGAAACTTTCTTTATCATATGGTGTTGTTTGTTTTACAAGAACTTGATAATTTTCTGCATAAAATCGGCATGGAGTAAAAAAGCGATATAAATTAACATTTAAAACCCATCTTTGACTTCTACTCAGATTATTTCCTTTATTTTTCGTCAATTAAGCTGTTTATAACACAATAGTAGTCTGCAATTTTTCTCCTGTCCAGTGATGAAGAAAGCAAGTATGCATTACGCGACATGAGTGTGCAAGAGAACATAGGAGTAAAATTTATAGTGGCGAGGTCTGACGTGTGGGGGAAGGCTGCCTCAGGCCGCTGTCCAATCAGCGACGAGCTTACAAAAGCAGTCTAGGAGCCAGTTGCAAGCTACAAATACAGTACAGCTAGATAAATAGATAGATAGATAGGTAGATTAATAGATAGAAATATAGACTGATAAACAGACTCATAGATAGGTAGATACTGATAGATGGGCAAACAGATAGATAAAGAGATGGACAGACAGATAGATACAGGAAGAGATATGGGGAGAATAAATCTTTGAAAATTAGAAAAGGAACGATTATAAATTCAAAGGAAAACTTAGTAAAAACATGTAAAAGGAAACGAAGTAAGATGAATTGTAGGAGAGAAAGAAAATCCAGGTTAAGAATAATGTGCTTTCTATGAATCTAAGAGAGAGAGAGAGAGAGAGAGAGATAATATCTCGCTCCGTCACTCCGACAAGCATCATTACACGCTGATGGGAAAGGAATAATGAGAACACTGGTGAAGGGGGTCTCTCTCTCTCTCTCTCTCTCTCTCTCTCTCTCTCTCTCTCTCTCTCTCTCTCTCTCTCTCTCTCACGTGAGCCGTGAGCTGGCGAGTGTGTACACCACATTCATACTTCCTAAGCTTACGTAAGTAGTAACAAATGTACGGAAGTGGGGGTAATTTCAGCGGGGGTGTGACGGAAGTGGGGGTTGGGGGGGTCAGCGGGTGTGTGACGGAAGAGGGATAGCTGGACCCCCTACCCCCTCCAATCTTTCACTTTTTCACATATCCTACCTTCCCCCTTTGTCGGGCTAGCGTGGGGGGGTACTGGAGCGATGGGGTGACGGGAGCGGGGGTAGGGCGGTCAGCGGGGGGATGACGGAAGAAAGGTTGGTCAGCGGGGGGGGACGGGAGTGGGGGTAGGACGGTCAAAGGGCAGTCAGCGGGGGGTTGACGGAAGTGGGGGGCATACACAAAGTGAGGGTAATTGCTATTGTTGTTGTTGTTGTTGTTCTTGTTGTATACACACACACACACACACACACACACACACACACACACATATTCTGTGCTATATAAGCATCATACTTTAATAATTACCATCATTAATAGAGTTTCCGCTATGGCTGAGACATATTCAGAGAACCTTCTTGATATTTTCCAATACCCTGCGCGCATAATAGTTGCAGAATATAGCAACTCCGGAAAATCGGAACTTGTACAGCAGCTTATACTGAAGTATCATGAAAAGTTGAAAAAAATTGTCATATGTGGAACGTCTCATCCTCTTCAAAGAGATAAAGAAATAGGACCTAAAGTTATAGTGTCGTCTGAAATAATTGATCCAATTGCGAACGAGGATACGTTTGATCAGAGAGGGACATTGTATGTACTTGACGATATTTTCATTGATGCTGTAAGGAACAAAATTGTGGTTGATGCTTTTACTCGCGGACGGCACAACAATATTTCATGCATATTTATCACTCAAAATCTATATATGGGTGGAAAGCATGCAAGGAATATTAGCCTGAACTGTTCTCATTTCCTCTTGTTAAGACAGCGCGATTTATCTCAAATTCACACTCTGGGCAGACAAATATTCGGAAAAGAGAAGGCAAACCAGTTTGTAGATATATATAAATATGCTGTATATTCACGTCCTTATGGATATCTTCTTGTTGATTTGGGTATAAATACTCCTGAATCCCTACAGTTTCGCTCAAAAATTGTTGGAGAACCCCAAGGTGAACGCGTATTCCAATGGTGAACTCCAGGAAGAAGGAACTCCTACACGCTCTATACTCCCAACATAACGAACCCTATGGTTTAAGCTCTCAGGCGAAATTATGGGAGAAAGCAAAAAGTACAAATCCGGCAATAACACGTGATGACGTATTCAACTTGAGAAGCAATAAAACATATATATTGCATAAGCTACAGACTAAAAAATTTCCCCGGCAAAAGATAATATCCTCAAAAGCCAAAGTAATCATGGCTGCCGATTTAGCAGACGTGAGAAATATAAGAAAGGAAAATAATAACATAGGCTACTTGTTAGTATGCATAGACGTGTTTTCTAGTTATATGCAAGTTGTCCCGTGTCGGAATAAAGACGCAAATACTATGCTCGTGGCCTTTAAACAACTGGTGGAAAATAAAGATTCTGAAGGCTTACGAAGATTAAACACCGACTTGGGCACAGAATTCTGGAATCGAAAAGTAAGAAACTATTTATGTTCCCGGGGCATTAAGCTGTACAGTGTGTACTCAAGTGAGATCAAAGCAGCCTTGGCAGAGCGGGCCATTCGTACACTGAAAGAACGCATCTACAAGTTCATCACGTCTCAAAATTCTTCACAAAGGAACACAAAGGAAGAACAAACAACAGCAGACCTGCTGGTCCTTACGAGGCTGTTTGTGACAAGCTACACTAACTATCTAATCAAAGATGGAAGATGAAGGACAGCAAAGGCGAAGGCTCCTCCCCACCACCCCATCCCTCCAGCCAGAGCTGGCAGGAAAGGAAAAAGAACCATGCAGCATGGAAAAACTGCATGGAAATTATGTAGGAAAGAGGAAAGAACTACCATTACTGCTACCACTAGCCGGGCGATAAAAGCGGACAAGGACACCAGTATTCGAAAGAACTTAACGTTATTACGACAATGAGTAATATCTTAGTTGCTGGTTGGATTCAAAACACTTGTTTAATTTATTCTTGAAGGCCATAACGGTTGTACTATCAACGACATCACAGGGTAGAGAGTTCCAAACATTAACAACTCGATTGAAGAAGAAGTGTTTAGCTTCGTGCGACGAGAATCTTTTACCACTTATCTTCAAATTGTGATTTCTTCTTGTTCTATTTGATCGATCAATTGTAAAGTAATCTTCCGCATTAATATCACTGAATCCTTTAAACATTTTAAACACTTCTATTAGATCGCCCCGCATTCTTCGTTTTGACAGGCTGAATAAATTTACTTCTTTAAACCTTTGTTCATATGACAAATTTCTCAACCTAGGAATCATCTTTGTTACTCTTCGTTGGACCCGTTCCAACTTTTCTATGTCTTTTCTGTAGTAGAGAGACCAAAACTGTACACAGTACTCTAGACGGGGTCGAACCAACGAATTATACAGTTTTAATATTACTTTTTCCGATTTATTATTAAAGACTCGTCCGATGAAGCCAATCAATTTGTTTGCAGTTTTAACTACCTCTGAACAATGCTGACCGGGCTTTAAATCGCTTGATATAGTGATTCCAAGATCCTTTTCTTTACTTACTGCAGAAAGTTGTTGGCCATTCATTACGTACCGAACGCGATTATTATTTTTTCCGATGTGCAACACTTTACATTTGTCAACGTTAAATTTCATTTGCCATTGATTGGCTCAACGTACAAGTCGATCTAGATCTGATTGTAAAGCTTCTTCGTCGAGTGTCGCAGTTACTTTACTTGCAATTTTTGTGTCATCAGCAAATTTTGATGCTTTGCAAGTGAGCCCATCATCGATATCATTAACATAAATTAAGAAAAGCACGGGGCCAAGCACTGATCCTTGAGGTACGCCGCTTCTGACATCGAGCCAGTTAGATGTAACACCGTTTAGAACTACTCTTTGTTTCCGCTCAGAGAGCCAGTCCACAAGCCAATTGTGAATGTTACCCGAGATACCGTGCGCCAATAGTTTGCTGAGCAATCGTTGATGGGGGACCTTATCAAATGCCTTTTGAAAATCCAGATATATGATATCTACTGATCTGCTTTCATCGAACACCTCAAAAATATAATGAAAAAAATCAAGTAAATTAGTCAAACACGAACGTTTACTACGGAAGCCATGTTGCGAATTATTTATTATATTATTTTCTTCGAAGAATTTCACCATATCGTCGCGAATGATAGTCTCCATTAACTTACAAACAATCGATGTCAAGCTAATTGGTCGATAGTTTCCTTGATGAGACTTGTACCCCTTTTTGAAAATTGGTGTGACATTTGCAAGTTTCCAATCCGACGGAACTTTTCCAGCTGTTAAAGATTTATTGAATATGATGGAGAGCGGTTTACAAATTTGATGTTTGATCTCTTTTAAGACCCTAGGAGTAATTTTGTCTGGACCAGGAGCTTTGCTTACTTTAATCTTTTCAATTGTGCGTAAAATGTCACTTTCTACGATGAGCACGCCACTTCACATCTTTTCTGTCCTTCTAACCTCCGGCGGTTGAGGTGATAAACAATCTTCATCGGTAAATACGGATGAGAAAAAGTTATTTAGGATTGTAGCCATTTCATTTTCATCGTTCGTGTGGTTACCATTATCATTAGCAAGCGGTCCGATACCACAAGTGAGTGACTTTTTATTTTTTACATGTCTAAAAAATTCTTTAGGATTAGATTTACTTGTTTCCGCTATATATTCTTCAAGATTTTTCTTGCTTCGTTTTATTAATTTATTGGTTTCGCGGCGAATTCTGTCCAACTCTAGTTTGTCAGCCTCACTCTGAGTTGATATGTATTTACTGTATACGCATTTTTTAAGAGATAGGCTATTTTGAATTTCGTTATTCCACCATTTGGGTTTCTTCTTAAAAGCTGAACGTCTGTTACGATAGGGTACACATATGCTTATGGCATTGTTCAATATTGTGTTGAAGGCCCCCCAAGATTTATCAATATCTGTTTCCGCCGAGATTTCAGTCCAGTCAGAATTATTTTACGAAATTCGCTCTCTGATAATCAGGCACCTTTTCTTTACTAGGAGTTACTTTACTTTCTTTCATATTGATGCTGAATGTGATTGTTCGGTGATCGCTAGAACTAAAAATTGGACCAACATTTACTTCATTAAGTAGATCAGCTGTCGTTGAAAAGATAAGGTCAATTATATTATTTTCCCGAGTCGGTTCTTGAACGTGTTGATGTAAATCACTTTCTAGTAAATTTGTGTACAGGTCGAGCCCTGTATGACAGTTCAACGGTTCACCCCATCTTTTCACTGGCAAGTTAAAGTCCCCAACAATTACTACCTCGCAACTGCTACTTGTTTCTAATAATAATTCACTTAATGCGTGGTCGATATCAAGAGTCTGCCTTGGCGGTCTATAGATAAGTCCAATTACTATTTTACGAGATTTACTTTTAATTTCAATGAAGACCGTGTCTACATTGGTTATAATATCAGTTTTCACGGATACTGGATGGAGAGAGTTGTGGATATAAAAGATAACGCCTCCACCCTGTCTGTTCTCTCTTTCATGACTAAAGATGGTATAACCCGGTAATCTATATTCCGCAATGAAATCTCTATTTGAAGTGTCTATCCAAGATTCTGTGACTCCGATGATGTGATAATGATTTGTAGCTGCGAGGACTTCTAAGTCTTCAAATTTGTTACGTAGGCTGCAAGCGTTTACATAGCAAGCTTTAATGTGATTCGAGTCGGGGGTTTCGCGGGTTGAGTGCTCCCTTACGGTGGCGCTGCTGTTGTTCTCGCCTCCACGTTTTTTGACTTTCGAAGAGCCACTTGGTCACAGAGCAGCCTCCCGAAACGGACTGCTCCAACAGGGTTTAAGTGGATGCCATCAGCGAGGAACAAGTCTGAATCATAGTAAAAAATGTTCCACAAGTTAGCGAACTGGACGTTTTCTTGTGAGCAAAGGGACTGAAGTCTGTTGTTTTTGCTGAAGGCCTTACTGTAAAAGCTAGATTTGGCACCGACCCTCGGGAGGATTCCTGAGATTATGATGTTACTGGCATCCGTTTAACGTTTATACTGCTTGATCATGCGGCGGTATTTCTCAAGCAGTTCCTCAGAACGGGTTGTCTTTACGTCATTCGTCCCAGCGTGAATGACAAAGAGGGTGTTTCGGTCGGCATTTCTCGTTACATCATCGCACGCTGCGGTGATGTCGTCCAGTCTGGCACCTGGATAGCAGTAATGTTTTCTGCGGCCGTTTAATGAACGACCACAGAACTCAACCAGCTGACCACGCACCATGGAGTCCCCAACTAGATGAGTCTCGAACTCATCCTCCATGGTTTCTGCCAGCACCTGGAACCTATTGAAGGTAGTGGGGGTCAGTAAATCCTTGGTTGCCTGCTTCGGTTTGGCTCCATTCCTTACAGGTTGGAACCCGACATCCTGTGAAGCAGGAAGAGAAGCGTTAAGTGGGGCAGGCTGGAAGTTGTCCTGTGAGGCAGGCTGGGAGTTAGCCTGTGAAGCAGGCTGGGGGTTAGCCTGTGACGCAGACTGGGGGTCAGCCTGTGAGGCAGGCTGGCGGTTGTCCTGTGAGGCAGGCTGGGGGTTAGCCTGTGAGGCAGGCTGGGGGTTAGCCTGTGAGGCAGGCTGGGGGTTAGCCTGTGAGGCAGGTTAGGAGTCAACCTGTGAGGCAGGTAACACGTCCTCCCGTGAAGCAGGAGGGTCGTCTGGAGAGGGCACAGTCTCGGTGGAGGGCCTCTCCACCATCGATGGTGGAGTCACTGCCACATTACTTAAAACAAATTCCTGAAGGGCTACGAATTTTTTTTCAAGATCATTTTGCTTGACTTTCCATTCAGTCACAGCCTTCTGAAGATGTAATCTTTGAACGCAGAGGCGGCAAGTTTTACTCAGCTGGAAGAACTGAGCTGCAAATCGTCCGGGACAGACGTTACACTTAAGGTTCGAAGGCATTGTTAGAAATTTAAGCGAGTTAACAGTTTGGGCAAATATTAAAAGCGCTTTCGAAATAACTTAAATTGTGACCATAAATTGAATTGTATAAAAAATGTGCATGGAAATTAGATACTGCTGTGTTAGATGCCTCCAACACTGGGAGTTCGCTCTCACAGGATCTTGAAAACGCCTCAAAGACCAATTGCTTGTCCTGAGCCTCGGTCACGAGAGAGACTTTCACAACCCGGCGCTTTTCAGCTATAAGATATATTGATCAGCTTCAAGATATATTGATCAGCTGCAAAACATGGTCAATGCCTACAACCGCTCGCCCCATTCTGAACTGAAGAACAAACAAACTCCCATTGATATGCATAACTTAAAAGACCCATCTGCAATCAAAGGGCATTTCCACGCAAAGTATAAAAACCCGAAGCAACCAGCGTCTTCCATCAGTCCTCGACTGGCAGTTGGGGAAATAGTTCGCCTTGTTGGAAGTGCTCGTTCCTCTGTATTCCATAAAGGATACACGCAGCAAAATACTCACGAGCTCTTTCGCATAAAATCAATTAAACACAAGAATCGCCTAAGAACTTATCTCTTAGAAGATTTGTCTGGAGAACCAATACAGGGGATATTCTACACGCCAGAGCTCGTCTTAAGCGCTCTGCCTGAGTCATACGATATTAAAATACTGCGTTCACGAAAAATTAAAGGAAAAAAAGCAGTATTTTGTATCGTGGTTGGGATACCCTACTTCATTCAACAGCTGGATTGACGCTAATGATATTGTAGAAAATGCGTAAAAAGACACCACTCCTCAGTGCACACAAAAACTTTGTCTTACTTTTGAAGAAATTAAAAGCAAAAGATAGAAACCGTGCTATTAAGCAAGCAGCTCGAGAACAATTGAACTGTATACTGAAATATGACATACGTGCCATAGCTAGAAAGAAAACTCCTCTCCATAAGAAAAGACTTATATTGACATCGAGACGGGGTGGGAATATATTAGCTGCTATAATACCTATTGCCGCTTCGTTGATCAGAAAATTATTTGGATAATGCGCACGTATTATCTTGTTCCCGAGTCTACCGCTGGGGGTGTTTTAACGGGCATTAAGCCTAAATGCGCCAACTCCACGAGTCCGGGGGTCAACGGCCAATCGTGTTTCAACCCGCAGTCGACCCATACCGATCACATGCCAGTCTCTGAACATGTACCAATAAGCAGCAGTAGTCCTGTCGTGTCGTCCCATGGTGCAACACCAAGCACTCCTACAAGATTGAACCCGTCAACTCGCTCTGTAAGAAAGAAAACTTTAAAAAAAAAAATTATATCGCGATCTGGTGTATACAAAACCACAAAACTACCACCCGTGCAACTTAGAGTCACAGGGATTAGGGGGAACAAGATTTCCTCCAATCCTGAAATAAGTAATTTAATACCTCTGTATGTTAAAAGTATCGACGTGCCATACGTCAATATGATGCTAGAACGAATAAAAGACAATCCCATCGTAAAATGGGATAGCCGAGGTAACCTATTGTCTTCTGTTCGATCCTCCAATATCCTGTACATGTTGAATTTACTCACTAATGCAAGTCAAAAACCAACGATTGCTGACATTGCTGTTTTAAAACACATCATTGACGCCACGGGTGTATTACCTAGCGAAATAAAAAATACGCGCGTGCGGCAAAAGATTCAGGGATCTGGTTTCACCAAACAACCATCGTTGGTAACTTACAGATGGGTTCTATATTAAACCCGCTTTTCCAATGTGCTAGTGCAGTCGTACATTGTGATTCAAGAAAGAAACAGAATCATGGACGTGGTAGATACAGAGCCGCGTTGGACGCGTGGCTTATACAGAGGGAGCGGCGACGTCATGAAGAGAGAAATGCCGGAGGCGAGGACGAACACGCTCGGACACGGCGGTGTCCCGAGCGGGCTTATAAGAGAGAGCAGATGGGATGATGGTTCAGAGACACGCCAGTCCTCCTCGGGTGAGCGGCTCGGCCCGCCCTTCCGGTCCGCCGGTTGGGTTGACCGTCTAGCTGCTCACCCGGGTCCTGCTACGGGCTGCTACTGGGCGCCTGCCCGGGGGGCCCGTGTCTCCGTCGCTGCTCGCCGGTTGAATCTTTGAGTACATTTTGCTGTATTAATAGGAATGTTGTCCATTTGAAAAGACAGTCTCCTCGTCGCCACCATGCGGGTTACATTCATCCCTCCTTCCGTAGCAGAATATCATACCCTGTTTTCGAATGGCAAACAGATATCATCCCGAGGGAGTGGTATTGATGATATAGTCACACTTTCTTATGAACCAAGCTATCACAGAGGCGGAGGTTTATTCTCGGTTTTAGCAGGACTCGCTAAAAGAGCTCTCCTTTTCCTAGTGAAAAATGTCATTGTGCCTTCAGCTCGAACATTTGGAAACAACGTTCTAGATGATATTTCACACGGAAGCAACTTGAGAAGCTCTATAAAAAAGCATGAAATTAATTCCTTAAAGCAAGCTGCAATGAAATTGACTAGAGGAAGCGGGAAAAAGTAAGTCAAGCGAGTCGGGAGGAAAAGGTGTTATAAAAAGGACATCTGTACCGAATTGTAATCATTGTAGAACTAAGAGCAGTATGGCGAGCATCACCAGCGCGGTTGGTGTCGGGGACCCGCGTTCTCCCCTGGGGCAATATGCCGCCGGTGTCAGTGAATTGTTTCCCCGCCCCAACAAAATGAGATTATTGGAAACAACGATTGCCTCCCGTTGTGATGCTGATGTTTTACCTACTAACCTTGGATTCAATATGAAATTATCCGATAGATATATAGAATTTCTCATTCCTGGAACACTTGGCAGTTTTATTGATTTGGGGAAATTAGTGTTGCACACCTCTTTACGCTTAACTAAGCCAGACAATACTACTCCTCTCGATGACTCTCAACATGTTGAATTTACAAATAATACCGCGCACAGCTTATTCAAATCAGTGCAATGTTTTTTGGGAGATGTAGCTGTTGACAATAATGTACTTTATGGGTACACGTCATACTTTAAAATGCTGAATACTTTGTCGCCCAACAAATTGAATACAATTGGAGCCAATGCTAATATTACCATCCCAGAGAACGGTTTTATTTCCAAAGTAACAGCAGAATACTTTGACAATGCCAGCGCGCAACATAAGACCATTATGAAGCGGGTTAAAGCCCCAAATACACTGCCGAATTTGTGCTCACGAATGTGCGCGAATATGCAAGTCATCCTGTGTCGCGAACAAGTTCGGCATCTTTCTTGCCTGTTCTTGGCCGTTCGGCGACATGTCTGCGTCCACCACATGACTTTTGACAGTTGGTCACGACCGCCACGAAAGTTTCATGTTGCATGAAAAATTCGCGGCCGTTCGCCGAATTTGCACGAATGCATAATGGACGCCGAATTGTCGCCGAAATGTCGCCGACATGTCGCAGGCAATTCGGCGTCCGATTCGCGGTGTTCGGCGAATTGTCGCCGAATTTTGACCGTTGAAATTTAAATTTTATTGGTAATTTGTCGCCGACATGTCTCCGACATGTCGCCGAATAACCAAGACTATTCGGGGACATGTCCCCGAATATTCGGCGAATTAATCACGACACGGCAAATGGGTCGCGGTGGGAAGGTGCACGGGGGTCTGTCTCTCTATTTTTGTTTTATCTTTCTATCTATCTATCTATCTATCTCTATCTCTGTCTCTGTGTCTCTCTCTCTCTCTCTCTCTCTCTCTCTCTCTCTCTCTCTCTCTCTCTCTCTCTCTATATATATATATATATATATAAATATATATATATATATATATATATATATATATATATAAATATATATCTATATATATATAAAAATAAAAATATATATATATATACTACTTTATTTATTTCTTAATATCATTATTCTGCCATTATTTAACCTTTGTTTCATTTTCAGTTATTTAGATTTATTTCTTCTTTCAGTTACTGGTTTGTTTACTGATATTACGTAAACATTCATTCATTCTAAAATATTTGTAGGAGAGCAAAACAAAAAAAAGTCACATTTATACATTTTATTACACATACTATCATACATATTACCACACATATTACCACACATGGTATTTACTCGCCCACAGTTCTGTCCTGCCAGGCCACTGCTCCCCGGGTGTCGTAGTAGTCCATGAGGTAGGCGCGGATTCCCGTGCTTTTATATGCCACATGGGCATCAGATGATCAGCTGTCAGAAATCTTGGCACTGTCGGAGAATTGTCCCCGACATGTCGCCGACACTTCGGGGACATGCGAAGACAATTCGGAGACTTGTCGCCAGTTATTCCGCGACAAAAAAAAACAAAAAAAAACGTTAAAATTTCAGATTTTGAGCTCGGCGACATGGACGCCGAATAGTCGGCGACATGTCTCCGAACTGTCCCCGAATTGTCTTGAGCATTCGCCGACATGTCGCCGACATGTCGCCGAATGGTCACGAACTGTGAGAATCTTGGTCATGTCGGCGAACCGATCGCCGAATTTTTTCACGGACTGATTCGGCGTCAAGCTCGTGGCCAAAATTCGGCAGTGTATTTGGGGCTTAAGACTCACGGTATACAACTCTGTACCCCGCTTCTTCTGGATATAAGTTCTTTAGACAGTTACTTGCTCGATGGTATTTCGGTTAGACTCCGAATGGAACTATCTAGTAATGCATGGCTGCTAAATTCTCCAACTGGCGATAACATTCGTCTGCATATAGATTCAGCCAAGCTGCTTTATACGCGACTGTTTCCTTATCCTAATGCACTTCATGCTTTGAACGCGTCTCTCGCCACAGGGAATCTTTTAAAATCGACTTTTACCAAAACCCTCTTGAAAACCTATGTGCTAGCCAAAGACCAAATCTCAGGAACGTATGATCATCCGTGGGGTAATGTTATTCCGGAAAAACTCTCGCTTATTATAACGAGCATGGAAGCTCATTCGAAACATAAAAGCGTTTTATTCATATGTTTCCACAAATCGAATAAATTTTAAGACAATTATTTTTTTTTTTTTTTCATCCGTTTTTTTTTTTTTTTTTTTTTTTGATAAAGGACATATAAACAAGTCAAACAAACTCAATGTTTATTGGTATTTGGTCAAATTATGATTCCAGATTCATCATGTGCAATTTTATAATATCATAGGCTCCAACATTAGTCCTATATACAGAATATATTTACATATACTTTATATTTAACATAAAAATAGCAGGCAAATTCTTACACTATAAACAGTATATACAACATTCACACCAGTCCTTATCTTATAAACAACTACAATTTATTCTGAAAAGTCTGTATCTTCTAGTATATATTCAAGGGGGGATGATGAGAGCATTTGATTTATTTCTTCCTGTTCCGTGGCTAGCATTAACATGTCATCATCCGTCTCTACCTGTTTTATCAAGGGAAAATATTGCTCGGCCAGCACATCCCGTTCTCCCCACAATTCATAGGGTTCTTCTTCTTGTTCTCCCATTTCACCGATCTCTTGCCCACCCATTACCTCGGCTAGTCTCGCTTCTGTTATGCCTCTTTCATCGCCTTCCTCCAAATTTTCTTCGTTTGACAGTGCCATGATCTGGGCTACCTCCTCCTCCTTCTCTTCCTCCTCTATCCCTATAGAATTATCGGGATGACCGTAAAATCGTGACTCCAAGGTGCTAATGTAGTATCTTTTGTCCTCAACTACAGATATCCTTCTCTTGGGATATTTTACTGTACTCATTCGTCCATTGCGCACTGTGAATCCCTGATAGTCAAAGGTAAATGTTTGCTTCTGGAATAGGGCGTCTTTGTATCGCTGATGAGCAATTTTCTTCTTTATGAACTTTGGAACGCCCTTAGCTGAACTCAACCGGTCACCGTCTGCCAAGAAGATGGAGTAGCACTTTGGTTTTACACTTACAAATTCTGAGATGGCTCTTTCCCCCACTTCAGATTTGAGAAATCCAAGCTTTCCTTTGTTGTCTGTGCTGTACAAGGAATGTGAGGGGCTAAAGTTACTTGTGTCTATATAGCTTTTGAAGGGTTCCTGCGAGTACTCTGTTAATAGAGCAGGAGTTTCAATTTCTGTTATTAAGGAATCAGTGTCACAATACACTAGTTTCGCCCGATCTCCGTAATGAGCCTTCAACACATTGTAATAGAAATCATATAGTCACAGCTTGGACAGCTCTAGGATGTAGTAGCCAACGCGAATATTTCCTATGGCGAGTTACAACTACATGGCCATCATTGAGAGGTACAACGCGTTTAAAGTAAGGACTTCGGGCCAGCTTCAAAAAATTTTCGCGATTGGTGACAATATCTATGTCTTCACTATATTTGGCCACGTTCATCAGGAATCGACCAAAAATGCTGTTTGAAATACACTTGATCGCATTTTTCTTGACAGGGTAAGTAGCACTTTTGCGGGCTTCTATGTTATCCTGAATGAAGTCCGCAAGAAAGTGCTTTTGCTTAAACGTATAAATAGCATGCACTTTTTTAACAACCAGGCCTAGTTGAATAAGTAGTTTAAGGAGGGGCAAAGCAAACAGTATTTTCTCCTGAGCAGCATGTGTTCCAATCAGTTTTATGTTCTAACACGGTGCTGGACGGTTTTCTTCTTCATACCTTTCGCGTGTGACTGACGATATAATTTTATTATCTCTGTTGGTGATATTGCGTCTTTTGATGATCAGTGGGAGGTCATCCATTTTATCAACGACTTCACGTGAGACAGCCTCAGTATCGCACAGAATGAGATATCCAAAATCGCCATCGGTTGCTTGATTGACCAAGACCCCGCTCAAAAACGACTGCATGTCTGTCTCATCTAGTTTTCTCATATCCCCACATGGCAACTTCTCTTACATTACAGTGGGATTAAGACTGTTGAAGTCAAGATATGAAAGGAAAGTGCTTCTATCATGTTTTGAATTAAACTGAGGGTTCGTGTAGATGTTATTGGCGCGTACAAAACGACGCACAACACTTGTTTAGCCCCCACGCACATTTGTTTGAATGCAATGATATATGTCTGGTCTACAAGGCACCTCTAATTCCTGCTGTGTTTTTAGCAGAAAGGAGTCATAGGCAAATCCTGGCAGGCTAACATAATTTACAATATCCAACCTCCACTGGGTTTTCAATATACCTCGCCACTCTAGGAAGACATCACATAGAAGGCCAACATCCACTTTTACATAAAGCAACAAATAGTCCTTCAGGCTCTGACACCCAGCTACTTTCCAAACATTCTGAGCATGTTCATAATCACTTTCGGAAAGTTCTGCTTCTTGAAGCGAACTGAAAAAGTCTTCGCGGGATGGAACACGTGTCTCAGAAAGTCGTTCCATCGAATCCATATAGTCATAACAAAACACCTGCTTTCCCTTGATCAATAATGGCAACGTAGGTGTTGGCACATCTTTTAACATATGTTGTGTGCATTCCCATTACTGATGAATTGGTTCGCTAAAGCCGCGAGTGAACCAGACATAAAGGCATACGAGTCAATAAATCTCAAGTCATTTATGATGACTTCATGGTATTTGTGAACTGAACGTCTTGGTCTTAGTTTGATTTTCAAGTCAGGTATCGTTAATTCACGCAGGATTAACGACATGTCGTAATTAGCATTATGTGCAATGAGAGTCAGCTGCAATTTGTGATTTTTCATTTGGAGGTTGCATCTATTACAATAAGCTCCAATGTAATTGTTTCCTGATTTTTCATGGTCATGATGTTTTACTCCTTTACCTTTTAAAAAACCCTATTTACAGAGATGACAGTGAGTTTGCTCATTGTGACGTGTCGTATCTTCATCGGTCATGTTGATTTTATTGTAGCCTTTAGAAAATTTTAACTTCTTCCAGGCACGCTGCATTGTATGAATAAAATGGTTTACAGCATTACTTCCACAATAGGATCCGCTTTGTATTGTTTCTCCGTTTCTATTCACTATAATGTAAGCATACGCTATGGCAAAGTGATGTCTCTTTACACATCCAGACACATTCGAAGAAGGCTGTACGAGAATACTCTCAAATTAGATGAGACAGAAATGCAGTCGTTTTTGAGCGGGGGCTTGGTCAAGCAAGCAACCGATGGCGATTTTGGATATCTCATTCTGTGCGATACTGAGGCTGTCTCACGTGAAGTCGTTGAGAAAACGGATGACCTCCCACTGATCATCAGAAGACACAATATCACCAACAGAGATATATCGTCAGTCACACGCGAATGGTATGAAGAAGAAAACCGTCCAGCACCGTGTAAGAACATAAAACTGATTGGAACACATGCTGCTCAGGAGAAAATGCTATTTGCTCTGCCCCTCCTTAAACTACTTATTCGACTAGGCCTGGTTGTTAAAAAAGTGCATGCTATTTATACGTTTCAGCAAAAGCACTTTCTTGCGGACTTCATTCAGGATAACATAGAAGCCCGCAAAAGTGCTACTTGCCCTATCAAGAAAAATGCAATCAAGTGTATTTCAAACAGCATTTTTGGTCGATTCCTGATGAACGTGGTCAAATATAGTGAAGACATAGATATTGTCACCAACCGCGAAAAGTTTTTGAAGCTGGCCCGAAGTCCTTATTTTAAACGCGTTGTACCTCTCAATGATGGTCATGTAGTTGTAACTCGCCATAGGAAATATTCACGGGTGAATCATCCAAACTACATTGGCTACTACATCCTAGAGCTGTCCAAGCTGCGACTATATGATTTCTATTACAATGTGTTGAAGGCTCATTACGGGGATCGGGCGAAACTAGTGTATTGCGACACTGATTCCTTAATAACAGAAATTGAAACTCCTGATCTATTAACAGAGTACTCGCAGGAACCCTTCAAAAGCTATATAGACACAAGTAACTTTAGCCCCTCACATTCCTTGTACAGCACAGACAACAAAGGAAAGCTTGGATTTCTCAAGTCTGAAGTGGGGGAAAGAACCATCTCAGAATTTGTAGGTGTAAAACCAAAGTGCTACTCCATCCTCTTGGCAGACGGTGACCGGTTGAGTTCAGCTAAGGGCGTTCCAAAGTTCATAAAGAAGAAAATTGCTCATCAGCGATACAAAGACGCCCTATTCCAGAAGCAAACATTTACCTTTGACTATCAGGGATTCACAGTGCGCAATGGACGAATGAGTACAGTAAAATATCCCAAGAGAGGGATATCTGTAGTTGAGGACAAAAGATACTACATTAGCACCGTTGAGTCGCGATCTTACGGTCATCCCGATAATTCTATAGGGATAGAGGAGGAAGAGCAGGAGGAGGAGGTAGCCCAGATCATGACACTGTCAAACGAAGAAAATTTGGAGGAAGGCGATGAAAGAGGCATAACAGAAGCGAGACTAGCCGAGGTAATGGGCGGGCAAGAGATCGGTGAAATGGGAGAACTAGAAGAAGAAACCTATGAATTGTGGGGAGAACGGGATGTGCTGGTCGAGCAATATTTTCCCTTGATAAAACGGGTAGAGGCGGATGATGACATGTTAATGCAAGCCGCGGAACAGGAAGAAATAAATCAAATGCTCTCATCATCCCCCCTTGAATATATGCTAGTAGATACAGACTTTTCAGAATAAATTGTAGTTGTTTATAAGATAGGGACTGGTGTGAATGTTGTATATACTGTTTATAGTGTAAGAATTTGCCTGCTATTTTTATGTTAAATATAAAATATATGTAAATATATTCTGTATATAGGACTAATGTTGGAGCCTATGATATTATAAAATTACACATGATGAATCTGGAATCATAATTTGACCAAATTCCAATAAACATTGAGTTTGTTTGACTTGTTTTTATGACCTTTATCAAAAAAAAAAAAGAAAAAAAAAAGAAACGGATGAAAAAAACACAATAATTGTCTTAAAATTTATTCGATTTGTGGAAACATGAATAAAACGCTTTTATGTTTCGATCCGGCTCATGCATAAAAGACTGCCCGCCAAATCAGGCGGGCGGCGGCGGCGGCGGCGGTAGCGAGAGGTGCGGCGACAGGATGCGACAGGATTGCTCGGGGCCCGGGCCGGGGGCTGCACGGGGTAGTGGCGGTGACGAGTGAGGACCTGTGAGTGGAGCCAGACCTCTGATTTAAGCATGGTATACAACCACCCCACCCCCCGATAAAGGAACTAGAAAATTATTTATGCTTAGAATAGCTTCATGGAATGTAATACAATTCAATATGAAAAAATCAATAAGTCAATACTTACTTTTTATGAACACGTGTTAAATGTTTGATGACATACGGGCATTATAAACTTGCTGTAAGCGAATCGCATCACGTGTTCATCATTCCTCGAATATTCGGTCTTGGAAAACTCCATACATATTTTTTCAAGAGTTTCTCTTACACCCAAGTGCGAAACATTGTAGGCAAAGTACATGGCATAAGCCCCGCACATCGCTTCGCGTGCTTTGAAGTCGAAATGCATTTTATACATACTGAGCCCAGGGTAATCAATATATTTGAAATGATCAGAGTATAATTTTGGATCGAGAGCATAACTATCTAGGAACACTGCCATGCCCGGTTCATAGTAGAGACAAATCCAGTGTCCCATTTCTCTTTTAGAATAACTTGGTAGCGTATTGACGATGCACACTATAGGTTTTCTATATCGAGGTATAGAGTTTACCTCGTCTGCCAATAACACGCCTAAAAACAAGGCTTGCTTTCCTATGTGCCCCCTCAATCCTCTTTCAATCTCCATGTTGTTCATCGCACAGCCGCTTCAAGCGCGCACATCACACTGCAGCCATCTTTCAGAATTAACTGTTATTATACCCACTGTTTCGCCAAACAGTATCAACAGACGGTTCTCGTTTTCTCCTTTGCTTAGATTCAAGCTAAGTCTAAGCCCCCCATTCATTTCAACGGGCAAATTATCATTCAAGTTTTCAGCACGCAAATCAAATGTGCAAATCATTGCCTTGCCGAAAATATCCTTTCCTATTAATTGGTCTTTGTGAAAACCACGTGCATGCAATGTTCGATGGTAGAGCTCATAATAGTCATGAGTGAATTTTATCTGAATTTTATACATGTTTCTTCATTTAACTCTTAAGATTATTTGAATTATATCGACATGGATAAATTACTATGTATTTAGCGTATAGTCGCCAGAATGAGCTTCCATGCTCGTTATAATAAGCGAGTTTTCCGGAATAACATCACCCACGGTTGATCATACGTTCCTGAGGTTTGGTCTTTGGCTAGCACATAGGTTTTCAAGAGGGTTTTGGTAAATGTCGATTTCAAAAGATTCCTGTGGCGAGAGACGCGTTCAAAGCATGAAGTGCATTAGGATAAGGGAACAGTCGCGTATAAAGCAGCTTGGCTGAATCTATATGCAGACGAATGTTATCGCCAGTTGGAGAATTTAGCAGCCATGCATTACTAGATAGTTCCATTCTGAGTCTAATCGAAATACCATCGAGCAAGTAACTGTCTAAAGAACTTATATCCAGAAGAAGCGGGGTACAGAGTTGTATACCGTGAGTCTTAACCCGCTTCATAATGGTCTTGTGTTGCGCGCTGGCATTGTCAAAGTATTCTGCTGTTACTTTGGAAATAAAACCGTTCTCTGGGATGGTAATATTAGCATTGGCTCCAATTGTATTCAGTTTGTTGGGCGACAAAGTATTCAGCATTTTAACGTATGACGTGTACCCATAAAGTACATTATTGTCAACAGCTACATCTCCCAAAAAACATTGCACTGATTTGAATAGGCTGTGCGCGGTATTATTTGCAAATTCAACATGTTGAGCGTCTTCGAGAGGAGTAGTATTGTCTGGCTTAGTTAAGCGTAAAGAGGTGTGCAACACCAATTTCCCCAAATCAATAAAACTGCCAAGTGTTCCAGGAATGAGAAATTCTATATATCTATCGGATAATTTCATATTGAATCCGAGGTTAGTAGGTAAAACATCAGCATCATAACGGGAGGCAATCGTTGTTTCCAATAATCTCATTTTGTTAGGGCGGGGAAACAATTCACTGACACCGGCGGCATATTGCCCCAGGGGAGAACGCGGGTTCCCGACACCAACCGCGCTGGTGATGCTCGCCATACTGCTCTTAGTTCAACAATGATTACAACTCGGTAAAGATGTCCTTTTTATAACACCTTTTCCTCCCGACTCGCTTGACTTTCTTTTTCCCGCTTCCTCTAGTCAATTTCATTGCAGCTTGCTTTAAGGAATTAATTCCATGCTTTATTATAGAGCTTCTCAAGTTGCTTACCTGTGAAATATCATCTAGAACATTGTTTCCAAATGTTCGAGCTGAAAGCTTTTTTAGCGAGTCCTGCTAAAACCGAGAATAAACCCTCGCCTCTGTGATAGCTTGGTTCATGAGAAAGTGTGACTATATCATCAATACCCCTCGGGATGATATCTGTTTGCCATTCGAAAACAGGGTATGCTATTCTGCTACGGAAGGAGGATGAATGTAACCCGCATGGTGGCGACGAGGAGACTGTCTTTTCAAATGGACAACATTCCTATTAATACAGCAAAATGTACTCAAAGATTCAACGCGATCGGATATGAAGTAAACATGTAACAGGGTATCCTTCTTCGAAATGCATAGGACGACCTTTTTGATCTGTGAGTTTAATAGAAATCGAATCAATTACTTTGGATTTAAGGGACTTATATATAGTTGGATGCACGCCTTTTGTTAGACCTCCGGAGAGCGAAAAGGCATCAAGAATATTTACATTTTTCCCTGCATACCTAGAGGGATTGACAAGGTCAGTGTAAATGAGAACACACTGTACGTCACCATTTCTCAACAGAGGGCATGACCATGCAGCGGAACAAGAACAGGGTTTTTGTTCTTCATGTGTACCCAAGGTAGAAAACACAGCAGAACCTAAGTTGGTGACAATAACGAGAACCTGGGCCAGTCGCGCATCAAAGGAAACCTTAATAAATACAACTTGTGGATGATAACCATTGTAGCAGAACAAAGTTAAATGATCATTTGTGGAGCTAAATGCAAGAACCTCTCTAGAATACGCTAGTAAATGGTAGTTGTATCCATCGACCATCTCCTTTATCAATGTCGTTATTATACCGTTAACACACATCAGCAAATACCCAGTGTCATTATACAAGATATTAGCATTAATAGCCTTTGACAGTGTGCGTCTTTCAATAGCTTCTGAATCTGGCGTTGGTCTTATACCACATTCAAGGTGTATACTACACTCTGGTTCACCCGGTTTAACAATGTAATACCGACGGGGAAGCAACACGTTCAGTAGACCGACTTCATATTCCACGTCCTTGTCTAATGTTAGAGTTTGTATATTATTAGTAAAGCTAGTGCTGGAATTGGGGTAAATTTCCCCATCCGCAATGCTGGTAACATATATATGATGTGACTCCATTTAGAGCAAGCAAGACACTAGCAAAAATATTATAATTATTTCATTATATAGAGGTAGACATGACGAGATGCCAATTACATATTGAAGGTAAATCATACTAAACATCATTACATTGTTATTTATTGACATATTTTACATTTAGTGATGTACATAATTACTGGGAAATTGTCTGGACTTATAGTTATTCAGGACCCACGTCGACTACAGCACCGTCCCGTTTTCTTTTCCATCCGTCAGCCACAGCATCGTCCTCTGTATCCACCAGTTTCCTCTTCCTGTTTCGCTCGGGAGACACAGATAGAGTTAATTTTGTTTCAGGCTCATCGCAGGTCCACCATCTGTCCAGGATGACGCACGATATATTATGCAGTTGGAGTTCAGCCGCAGCCTCTTGGAGATGCGGTTGGTAGTCAGCTTTCCACAACACGTAAAGAATTCCAGCGCTTGCAATATTGTAGGGGAAGACGACACTTGTAATGTTGCTTTTAATCACCCATTCTACCAGTTTTGTGATGGACTCTTTAAACCAGCGGAGGCGGTTATCATAACTGTCTTCCTTTACCCCACGAATGAAATTTTGATCTCTTGACGTCTGAAGATATCCTTGGTTTATAGGGTTATTTTCCAGTTCGCGGCCAGGAGCATATTGGGTTAGGATACACGCCACATAAGGGAGATTTTCACTCGGAGGATAGCGAATATGCAGACTACCGGGAATACCACGATCTTCCCAGCGACACCTGTTCAGTTGATAGATCGGGCTTCTTTCGCGGTAGAGATTACTGTGCGGGTATAATCCATGTAGGCGTCCAGTAAACCCCCTCTTTTCGTAGCAGGAACTGCAGTTGAGGGAAGAAACGATGATGGTCTTGTTGTTGCGGTTGATGTCATCGCCAGGAGAACCGTCTTTGTAGTTGAACACGTAGGCGTCCGACATGGTGTCCTCTGGTATACTGGTGAGTGATGAATAGTACCGCTTCAGCTGATGGCGAGGGACGAGTAGCGAACCATCGTCCCATCTGCTCTCTCTTAGGCTGCTTACACACGAGCGTTTTTGTACGCGCGTCGAACGGACGCACAGAACGCGTCATATTTTTTGTACACGCGTTTGCCCCGCGTTCGCGTTTCTCGCCCTGCCTCCAGCCTACGACCTCCTCTCAGTCACCAACTGTCTCCTCAAGATGGAGGGTGCACGAAAGAAAGCTGAAAATGTTAGTTCATTAATTAATTGTAGTAGGCTACGCGATGTATGCATGCATGTACTATATCAATTCTTTCCAGTAGTATCTATACACATTTACTATAAACAATAAAACTGCTACATCACACCCAAATGCAGTACACACCAGAGTTCTGTCCACATGAGCGGGACGGGATGGGTGACTGGCCTCTCACCCCCAGCTGAAAGTAATGACTGATATGGCAGCAGGACCTGCGTGCCCGCGTAACCAAACGCCCGTGTGCAACCTCCCATTAAAACGAATACCCGGCAAGGACGCGAGCGTCATTATGAACGCGCGCGTCCTTGCTGGCTCCAGCGTCTGCGCGGCGTTGCTAGCGCGTGCAACGCGTCGTGTGAAAGGTCCCATTGCACTCCATTGAAAGTTAAAACGTCGCGCACCCGAACGCGCGTACGGAAACGCTCGTGTGTAAGCAGCCTTATAAGCCCGCTCGGGGCACCACCGTGTCCGAGCGTGTTCGTCCTCGCCTCCGGCATTTCTCTCTCCATGACGTCGCCGCCCCCTCTGTATAAGCCGCGCGTCCAACGCGGTTCAGTATCTACAACGTCCATGATTCTGTTTCTTTCTTGAATCACAATGTAGGACTGCACTAGCACATTGGAAAAGCGGATTTAATATGGGTCCCATCTGTAAGTTGCCAACCATGGTTGTTTGGTGAAACCAGATCCCTGAATCTTTTGCCGCACGCGCGTATTTTTTATTTCGCTAGGTAATACACCCGTGGCGTCAATGATGTGTTTTATATCAGCAATGTCAGCAATCGTTGGTTTTTTACTTGCATTAGAGAGTAAATTCAACATGTACAGGATATTGGAGGATCGAACAGAAGACAATAGGTTGCCTCGGCTATCCCATTTTACGATGGGATTGTCTTTTATTCGTTCTAGCATCATATTGACGTATGGCACGTCGATACTTTTAACATACAGAGGTATTAAATTACTTATTTCAGGATTGGAGGATATCTTGTGCTCCTAATCCCTGTGACTCTAAGTTCCACGGGTGGTAGTTTTGTGGTTTTGTATACACCACATCGCGATATTTTCTTTTAAATGTAACTTTTCTTTCTTACAGAGCGAGACGACGGGTTCAATCTTGTAGGAGTGCTTGGTCTTGCACCATGGGACGACACGACAGGACCGCTGCTGCTTGCTGGCACATGTTCAGAGACCGGCATATGATCGGGATGGGTCGACTGCGGGTTGAAACACGATTGGCCGTTGACCCCAGGACTCGTGGAGTTGGCGCATTTAGGCTTAATACCCGTTAAAACACGCTCAGCGGTAGACTCAGGAACAAGATAATACGTGCGCATTATCCAAATAATTTTCCGATCAAGGAAGCGGCAATAGGTAATATAGCAGCTAATATATTACCGCCCCGTCTCGATGTCAATATAAGTCTTTTCTTATGGAGAGGAGTTTTCTTTCTAGCTATGGCACGTATGTCTTCCCGATAGTTACGTAATTTCTTGATAACTTTGCTATTGAGGGTGAGGTGCTTCTTTAACAAATTGGAAAATATTTCAGATATACAGTTCAATTGTTCTCGAGCTGCTTGCTTAATAGCACGGTTTCTATCTTTTACTTTTAATTTCTTCAAAAGTAAGACAAAGTGGTGTCTTTTTACGCATTTTCTACAATATCATTAGCGTCAATCCAGCTGTTGAATGAAGCAGGGTATCCCAACCACGATACAAAATACTGCTTTTTCCTTTTTTTCGTGAACGCAGTATTTTAATATCGTATGTCTCAGGCAGAGCGCTTAAGACGAGCTCTGGTGCGTAGAATATCCCCTGTATTGGTTCTCCAGACAAATCTTCTAAGAGATAAGTTCTTGGGCGATTCTTGTGTTTAATTGATTTTATGCGAAAGAGCTCGTGAGTATTTTGCTGCGTGTATCCTTTATGGAATACAGAGGAACGAGCACTTCCAACAAGGCGAACTATTTCCCCAACTGCCAGTCGAGAACTGATGGAAGACGCTGGTTGCTTCGGGTTTTTATACATTGCGTGGAATTGCCGTTTGATTGCAGATGGGTTTTTTAAGTTATGAATATCAATGGGAGTTTGTTTGTTCTTCAGTCCAGAATGGGGCGAGCGGTTGTAGGCACTGACCATGTTTTGCAGCTGATCCATATTATCTTGAAGAATTTTGAGACGTGATGAACTTGTAGATGCGTGCTTTAAGTGTACGAATGGCCCGCTCTGCCAAGGCTGCTTTGATCTCACTTGAGTACACACTGTATAGCTTAATGCCCCGGGAACATAAATAGTTTCTTACTTTTCGATTCCAGAATTCTGTGCCCAAGTCGGTGTTTAATCTTCGTACGCCTTCAGAATCTTTATTTTCCACCACTTGTTTAAAGGCCACGAGCATAGTATTTGCGTCTTTATTCCGACACGGGACAACTTGCATATACCTAGAAAACACGTCTATGCATACTAACAAGTAGCCTATGTTATTATTTTCCTTTCTTATATGTCTCACGTCTGCTAAATCGGCAGCCATGATTACTTTGGGTTTTGAGGCTATTATCTTTTGCCGGGGAAATTTTTTAGTCTGTAGCTTATGCAATGTATATGTTTTATTGCTTCTCAAAAAGTTGAATACGTCATCGCGTGTTATTGCCGGATTTATACTTTTTGCTTTCTCCCATAATTTCGCCTGAGAGCTTAAACCATAGGGTTCGTTATGTTGGGAGTATAGTGCGTGTAAGAGTTCCTTCTTCCTGGAGTTCACCATTGGAATACGCGTTCACCTGGGGGTTCTCCAATAATGTTTGAGCGAAACTGTAGGGACTCAGGAGTATTTATACCCAAATCAACAAGAAGATATCCATAAGGACGTGAATATACAGCATATTTATATATATCTACAAACTGGTTTGCCTTCTCTTTCCCGAATATTTGTCTGCCCAGAGTGTGAATTTGAGATAAATCGCGCTGTCTTAACAAGAGGAAATGAGAACAGTTCAGGCTAATATTCCTTGCATGCTTTCCACCCATATATAGATTTTGAGTGATAAATATGCATGAAATATTGTTGTGCCGTCCGCGAGTAAAAGCATCAACCACAATTTTGTTCCTTACAGCATCAATGAAAATATCGTCAAGTACATACAATGTCCCTCTCTGATCAAACGTATCCTCGTTGGCAATTGGATCAATTATTTCAGACGACACTATAACTTTAGGTCCTATTTCTTTATTTCTTTGAAGAGGATGAGACGTTAAGCCACATATGACAATTTTTTTTGAACTTTTCATGATACTTCAGTATAAGCTGCTGTACAAGTTCCGATTTTCCAGAGTTGCTATATTCTGCAACTATTATGCGCGCAAAGGTATTGGAAAATATCGAGAAGGTTCTCTGAATATGTCTCAGCCATAGCGGAAACTCTATTAATGATGGTAATTATTAAAGTATGATGCTTATATAGCACAGAATATGTGTGTGTGTGTGTGTGTGTGTGTGTGTGTGTGTGTGTGTGTGTGTGTGTGTATACAAGAACAACAACAACAACAACAACAATAGCAATTACCCTCACTTTGTGTACGCCCCCACTTCCGTCACCCTGCTGACGGCCCTCTGACCGTCTTACCACTCCCGTCACCCCCTGACCACCCTTTCTTCCGTCACCTCCCCCGCTGACCGACCTACCCCGTCCCGTCACCCCCGCTTCCGTACGCTAGCCGAGAGAGGGGGGTTAGGGCATGTGAAATAGTGAAAAAAAAAAATTTTTTTTTGGGGGGGTGTAAGATGAGGGGGTAGGGGGTGAAAAGGTAAAATATATGTGGGGGGGGTCTAGATACCTCTTCCGTAACCCCCATGACCCCCCAACCCCCACTTCCAGTCCCCTCACTTCCAATTACCCCACTTCCGTAACCCCCGCTGACCCCCAACCCCACTTCCAGTCCCCCCCACTTCCAATCACCCCCACTTCCGTACATTTGTTACTACTAATACTATTGTGCAGTATTATAAGAGAGAAGGAAAATTTTACGCTAACTATTTCATCTAACGTAAATCCACTGCCCTCTTCGTCTGACATGTCGTGTTCAAACCGATTAACAAAATATTCGGATAGTTCACGTACAGTCGGCTATAGAGAGTAGTGACACACTGTCCAGTAAGTTTCGTTCAGAAAGCGACATCTGGCAACCCCTCCACGCGACATGAAAAATTTTATATCCTATCGAAATCGTACTGTTGTGGTGATTGGTGGTCACAGGTGCACTCTACATAATTTTAAGATAGATATTTATGAAAAGTGCCCGTCGCTAACGCTTAATAAATATTTTTTCTTTAGGCTCTGTCGCTACATTTTGACACGAGCTTTTAGTTTCGTTCAAATTTAGTCAAGAGCAATTCTAAGTTGTTTATCAAACTATGATACATTTAAAAATATACTGCACTTATTAGGGGAGATTGTTATGCCTTTTAACTAAAAACAAAAAATTCCTGACAGCCGAGATCTTGTTCTTTATAAAAGAAATTTATACGTAATAATAGGCTATAAACGTTCACATGATGGCGTCGTCGACTGCGGGCTTTTCCGCGCTCGCACTCAACACACACACACACACACACACACACACACACGTATTTATACTTCGATATTACGTAATCTTCACGGAGAAATAATTGTAGATTTTTGATGATCTGAATTGTCTTTGAGGCTTTATAGTGACGGGAATTAAGGCTGCGAGTTAAACAGACCCTCAAGCCTATTTGCTGTTTGATGGTAAGGAGCATTAGTCACTGCCTGCCTCTGTGAAGGACAGCATTGCACACGGTATTTTCAAAGTTTAATAAGAAAAAGTGTTTCAGACTGTTCGTGATGTTTTACCTCGCCATCATCATCATCATCATGTAGAAGACATTCATTATCGCATTTCTAAATTGAAGTCATGTAATCTGGTATATTTCTAACTACATTATATTATAATATAATATAATATTATACAATATTATAATTTCACGGTCACACACACACGGTACACACTGAAACGCGTCACTAACATCGCCAGTGAAAGCGTCACCGTGGTATAGTTGCCAGATACCGCTACCAGGCTAAACATTCTGAAAACCGTGACACTACTCTCTATCGTCGACTGTACATATGAATCTATATCATCATAGCTAATTACCTGCATATGACTTCTCATATACATATCTCTATATTGAACTCCGTCGTCGGGGTCTTCTCTGACTAAACGCAGATGCATGTCAACGTACACTTTAAAAGTAGGAGGTCTAACCTGCTGGCAGCCTTGGAATACAGATTCTACTGCCTCGCGAAGACGGTCAGTGTTGTAGTTGAAATATGATGCAATGTCTCCGTTGTCTGCTGGTGGGATGGGCACGTCGATCGTTGTTAAAGCCCCGTTGAAATGTTGGCTTATTTCACCGGGTGTTGGTGAGGGTGTTGTTGCCGGCCGACCCGGGTTATAACCGCTGGGCCCTGGCTGTGGAGAACTGTTTGGATGGGAGAATCCCTCACGACGGGCTTGCTTTTTCCTGCAGGTGTCTGAAGAAAGGTAAAATAATATTAGAGGGACCAGTGAAATTACATTTTTTTCCTTAGAAGAGGTGTGCGCAATAAAAAAAAAAAACGTAGAAACTTATCGTTTGTTCATGTATTCGCTTGTTTTCGTTTTCGTCCACTACCGATCGCTGAAGAGGAGGAGCAATGGCTGAGCCTACTAGACCCGCCTTCTTCGGAGATAGATATTAAGGAATATGAAACACATCAATGAAATTTTATGAACCTCTCTACCCCGCACATATTTTACTGTGACACTTAAAATACAATATGGGAAATGTGTCTCTTGTAAAACACATTTTAACAATATTTCATTTCAGAAGATATTAGGTTTTGGCCTACCTTTGGTTTTGACTGGCTTCATCGCTGAGACCCGTCCGTGGAGAACAACTTCCAATATCGCTGGGGCCTGGTTGAGAGAAACCGACATCTGATTGATCAGAGCTAGTCGACGGTGTCTCTTCTGAAAAAGATAGAAAGACTAAAGTCGTTATTGAACATGTTGCCCAACTCTCTACCCCCCTCCCGTCATCCACATTTGCTACTTTTTTTTATATGACAATCATATAAAGTAACGCGAGCATTTAAGTACTTACCATTGTTTCTAGTAGATATATCTTTCGATCCAGTCCCAAGGCCCTCTGGAAGGCAGGTCGCCCTATGAGCTGCGAGTGTGGACAACGGGAAGTAATTATTACACCATGAACATTTGATACAGGTGTGTACAGGGATCCTCATGTTTGCGAGAAACAAGAACAGGAGACCTCCTGACCCGAGACCTCCTTGAGAAGCTGTGAAGTGCTCGTTGGTTTGACGCCCATAAATACCCCCGGCGTTGTGTGTTCGTTTGTACGTGTGTGTGTGTGTGTGTGTGTGTGTGTGTGTGTGTGTGTGTGTTCAGGTCAGTCAGTCCTTAATGACCTGAGGTTTATTGTAATGACTTGAATCATCAAGGCTTCAGAAGACCAGAAGGCGTGGCCTCAGATACATGGAGATGCCATCGAAACATTTTTCCGTGATTTTATCTCGTATGAACAAATGTGTGTGCGTGTGTGTGTGTGTGTGTGTGTGTGTGTGTGTGTGTGTGTTTGTATATATATATATATATATATATATATATATATATATAGATATATATATATATATATATATATCTATATATATATATGTGCGTGTGCGCATGCACGTGTGTTCCTCAGGTCAGTCCTTAATGACCTGAGGTTTATTGTAATGACTTGAATCATGAAGACTCCAATAGGCGTGGCCTCAGATACATGGAGATGTCATCGATCCATTTTTTCCGCGATTTTATCTCGTATGGCCAGATGTGTGTGTGTGTGTGTGTGTGTGTGTGTGTGTGTGTGTGTGTGTGTGTGTGTGTGTGTGTATGTGTATGCGCGCCTATGGGAAGAGGGGGGAAAGAAAAAGATTAAGGAAAGATAAGACGCCGGGAACAGGTGGGTGGGACATATTCCAGCCTGGTCATTAACCTAATGTCTTTACCTTTTCCGTGATTATAATCTGGTGGTCATTCGAGCCCGCGATCTTATCTTAACCATTCAAGTACCCCCTCTTCCGTCACCCCCCCCCCCCCCCCCGCTTCCCTACGCTAGCCCGAGAGGGGGGTGGTGAGGGGGGAGTAAAGATGTGGGTTGGTCGGGTGTGGGTGTGGGGGACCAGCTACCCCCTCTTCCGTCACCCCCCCGCTGACTCCCCCAACCCCCACTTCCGTCACCCCTCCCCCCCCCCCCCCGCTGAGGTTACCCCCACTTCCGTACATTTGTTACTGCTAATGTCACTGAAGCAGCCAAACACTTACACTTGTCTTCTGGAAAGTAACAGGAAAACTGGATTTATTGGATTTATTGTTTGTATAGACAGCTTAATAGGTTTGTATGACACCATAGTTTCCTCTCAACAGTATGAAATTACTTTTTTATTAATATATAAATTTAGTCAAGATCATCTTGAGGTGTTTTTTGCAAAATTATGCAGACTTGAAGGATATAATAATAACCCAACGGGGAGGCAGTTCAAGTCTGCTTACAAAAAATTACTTGTTCACAATGATGTACAAAATGTATATACTAGGTGGAAACACTCTGGCACTGCAATCAGTTCCCATTTTAACAGTTTCTAGTAACTGCTCCAAGGGATGATAATGTGGACTCAGAACCACCATCTGCTCACTCAATAAATTTATCTACATATTGCTAGAAGCAAAATACTTGAAGAAAATGCCCAAGATTCTGCTCATTGTGATCATGACTATGTATATGTACCCCACCCAACACATATGTCATTATGCTCACAGAAAATTGTTGCACATATAGCTGGATTTGTAGTATTTAAACTAAAGCAATGTTTGAATTGTGAAGCCTTTCTAGACGCATTAGAAAGTACCAGTCATAATGATATAAATTTTCTAGTTATGCATAGGGGTAGAGGATCTCTGATTATTCCATCAGATGATGTAATTGATGTATGCATGACCTGTGAAAAGGTTTTCAGAATGCATGCAGCATATTTTGTGTCATCAGGGAAAAATCTTTCCAGAGTAACTTATAATGAACTAATGAGATCTGTTTTAGAAACTTACTTGTACAAGCCTGTATTTGCAATTCTGAATCATCATATAAAAGACTTTGGGGCACTGGAAAATCACCTGGTATTTTTAATAAAGGCCATTACAGAGAAATACATCCAAATTAGATGTCATTATGCTGGAAAACATTATACTGATAATCTAATAAAGAGCAAACAGAGTAAAAGTCGTCAAGAATACACAAAACTTGTACTGTTCAAAGGAATGTAGAATTTAGATCATACAGTGCTATTCAACTAGGGTGGACGAGACTTAAGTGAGAGGTGGGCAGCTGTCTTTGGGGTGGACATATGGGTGAACGAGGTATGGGAGAAGAAGTAAACTGTATATAACAGGTTGGTATCTCAGGTGAAAGATGGCCTGAAGTTTGATTTTTTTTTTTTGGGGGGGGGTGTACTATCACAACCCAGATTATTGCCAAATAGAGTAATTATAAATTTGCATGTTACTGATTGACTTTATATGAAACTTCATCTCTCTCTCTCTCTCTCTCTCTCTCTCTCTCTCTCTCTCTCTCTCTCTCTCTCTCTCTCTCTCTCTCTCTCTCTCATGTGATATTATACAATAATCTACACGGGTATTTGATATGAATAATATATATACTGTAAATTGTAATTCCTAATGGGAGTGAAACTGCTTTTTCTTACTTATATATTTGTGGCATGGATATATAAATCATATGTATATTTTAAATGTCAGAACCGTGCAAGATTAGTGAGAGAAAAATCTTTGAGGTGAACCACTTTTACTAAATCACGACTACAAGGTGGACATCAATAAAGGTTGAAGCACTTATTTAGAATATGTGTGATGTCATGTCACTGTACACTTAAAAGGCATCTAATTATTATTTTTTTGTTTTACTATTTGTGCCTTGTCATGCAATACACAATAAAAACAATCTTACTATCATTTCTCGTGGAAAAGTTTGCTGCATAATACAGTATTTCTTTGGATATTGTGATTATTTGACTAATGTCGTTGATAATAGATCTACATTAAATATATAAGAAAATATTATGTACTTTTCGTAACTCAAACCATCAATTCTTTTTTTTTTTCGTCTAGTATGCAAAAACAAGTGGTAAATTCCCTTAGTTCAGTCCAGGAGATCGCAATGTCTTGGGTCTATCTGCCGATCGTAAGCTCCGCCCACAGACTCGGTAAGCTCCGCCCACTGGCTTCACTCGCTTGTATGGGGACGGCGCGGGAAGGCACCTCCTGTTATAATACCTCCATGGTATGCCCTATGCATACACATCAGGCTATCTAGAATAATACGAAAGTTTGACAAAGTAGCATAGCAGGTGAATAATGGTGACAAGTATTTAAGTCCCCCCTTCTTCTTTATTGAGTATTTTGCAATTAAAAACAATCGGTCAATCAATTAAACTGAAATTCTCAGCAGGACGTTTACTGGTCAGCAGGTGTAGTGAGTTCATGTCATTCAAAGTCTTCTAATTTTTTTTTTTTTTTTCATATTACCATTGAAGCCCTGCAACGTGTTGCTGTATTGTGTAATATTTTTTCACAACTATTTAAAGAAATAATATAACCACTTGAGAGCAAGAATCTGTACTATTTACAAATTAATGTCATTGGTAAGCTCCATTGGGGAGCCCCCGCGGCTACCAGAGCTCCGTGAAGCTACGTTTTCACTAGTCACTGTTACACCTGGGCTGGACAATTTTGCCTGGGCTGGAAGCTGGTTTACAAGGCGAGTGGTCACACAGAAGCCTGCCCAGTCCAGCTGCCCGCGCTCTTCCGCCAAGGCCAAGTCCAGATGTAAACAAAGCACGAGTCAAGCGAGTGTGAAGGTGCTGTGTTTTATTAATTTGTGTGCCGTTAGTGATCATTAATTATACAAAAAAACTAATAATTTCATTATATAACAATATAATATGTATATATTTTATTATATAGGATAATTTGGTATTAGCTGTATGTTTAAATACTACAGTATTTCAATACTGCTGCGCCCAACCGTTGCCAGATTGTCGTACTCAGAGCATAGTATTTACCGGTTTCTGACGCCTAACTATTGCCAAGAAACATCAGGAATTAACTATTTTATAGATGATTTTTAAGTGAATCTCCTTATTGGGTTTCACGAGACAGTTTTTGGGTCGGAAGTCGATAAATATAAGAGGGTGAGTAAGACAATCTGGCAACTTTGCACGGTGCGCCCAGCCATACCACTGGGAGAACAACGATCCAGCGCGTTCACTCAAATTTACCCTTGGCTGGGCGGTTTTGGTTGAGCTGGGTGCCCAGCCCAGCCAAAATCGCCCAGTCCAGGGGTAGCAGTGACTAGTGTAACCGCGGCTTTACCAGAGGTTTCAGTCTCTGGTACTGATGCAAACAAACAGCGCCGCGAAAGACGACTGTGAAAGCGGCGATCGCTGCTCATTGGTAACGATCAACACAAACAAACGTGACTGTGAAAGCGCCCTAAGGCGCTTCGTCCCATCACCTCTCCTCTTACAGATGGTCTTCTACCTCTTAAATTCCGCCGCCATTTTGCCTCTCTTTCTATCTTCTATCGATATTTTCACGCTAACTGCCCTTCTGAACTTGCTAACTGTATGCCTCTCACCCCTCCGCGGACCCGCCGCACACGACTTTCTACTCATGCTCATCCCTTTGCTGTCCAAATACCTTACGCACGAGTTTACCAGCATCTTCACTCTTTCATCCCTCACGCTGGTAATCTCTGGAACAATCTTCCTTCATCTGTATTTCCTCCTGCCTACGACTTGAACTCTTTCAAGAGGAAGGTATCAGGAAACCTCTCCTCCCGCAATTGACCCCTCTTTCGGTCACCTCTTCGGATTCTTAACAAGAGCAGCAAATAGCGGGGGGTTTTTTTGTGCCCTTGTGCTGTCTCCGCTGTAAAAAAAAAAAATATTTGCTATATTGGAAGAGGAGGAGCAGAAGCAGAGCACTTTCTTGGTTGAGGACTCCATCATTCGCCACCAGGTAGTTGAATTCTGTGAAAGATTCCCCGACGAAGGCGCAACTACTGTAACCCTGGAGCTGGGATCAATGACATCACAGCTGCCCTCGATGAGGTCTCCGCCAAGGCTTCTGATGACTTACTTTTTGTTCTTCACGCAGGTACTAATGACGTCTGCAAGACCTGCTCGGAGGCTTATACAGCTGTTTAAGACTGTAATATATATATTATCATGTATATATGAGTATGTGACTGTGTGTCGCAAGCACAAGCTCGATGTCACGCCACAGGATGTTTAACAATACGTACGTGATTTTGGCCGTAAGAACAGATGGTGAGCTGACACTAAATTAGTAAATGATGACAAATCATCTCAAGACGGAAGATCAACAATACGTGCTACTCAACAACTACTCGTGCTACTCAACAATACTCGTGCTATTAAAGATAGAGGCAGCTCACAAAAGGTTCCAAAGCCTTCGAACTCCCGCTAACTTTGATCTTTACATTTCAGCCCGGAATCGTGCCAAATCTATTCTCCGATTTACCAAAACTTCTTTCATTGATAGAAAATGTCAACACCTAGCTTCTTCTAATTCCCCCCGTGACTTCTGGCATCTAGCCAAAAATATCTCCTCCAACTTCACTTCTTCCTCTTTCCCTCCTCTCCTTAACCCTGACGGCAGCACTGCCGTCTCATCTGTCTCTAAAGCTGAACTCTTCGCTCAAACTTTCTGCAAGAATTCCACCCTGGCCGATTCTGGCCCTCTGACTCCTTTATGCCTGTTATTAAGATTCTTCCAAATGACGTTTTCTATGCCCTCTCTGGCCTCAACTCTCAGAAGGCTTATGGACCTGATGGAGTGCTTCCTATTGTCCTTAAAAACTGTGCTTCTGTGCTAACACCCTGCCTGGTCAAACTCTTTCGTCTCTGCCTATCAACATCTATCTTTCCTTCCTGCTGGAAGTATGCCTTTGTACAGCCTGTGCCTAAGAAGGGTGACCGTTCCAATCCCTCAAACTACCGCCCATTAGCTTTACTTTTCTGTCTATCTAAAGCTTTTGAATCAATCCTTAACCGGAAGATTCAAAAGCACCTTTTCACTTCTAACCTTCTATCTGATCGCCAGTATGGATTCCGCAAGTGGCGTTCTACTGGCGATCTTCTTGCTCTCTTAACTGACTCTTGGTCATCCTCTCTTAGCCGTTTCGGTGAAACTTTCTCTGTTGCGCTAGACATATCGAAAGCCTTCGATAGAGTCTGGCACCAGTCTTTGCTTTCTAAACTGCCCTCTTTCGGATTCTATCCCTCTCTCTATTCCTTTATCTCCAGTTTCCTTTCCGGCCGTTCTATCTCTGCGGTGGTAGACGGTCACTGATCATCCCTAAACCTATCAACAGTGGCGTTCCACTGGGCTCTGTCCTATCACCACTCTCTTTTTGTTATTCATTAATGATCTTCTTTCCATATCAAACTGTCCTGTCCACTCATACGCCGACGACTCCACTCTGCATTATTCAACTTCTTTCAATAGAAGACCATCACAACAGGAAGTACACGACTCAAGACTGGAGGCTGCAGAACGCTTAACCTCAGACCTTGCTATCATTTCCGATTGGGGCAGAAGGAACCTTGTGTCCTTCAATGCCTCAAAAAACTCAATTTCTCCACCTATCAATTCGACACAATCTTCCAAACACCTATCCCCTATTCTTCGACAACACTCAGCTGTCACCGTCTTCAGTACTAAACATCCTCGGTCTATCCTTAATTCAAAATCTCAACTGGAAACTTCATATCTCCTCTCTCGCTAAATCAGCTTCCTCGAGGTTTGGCGTTCTGTATCGTCACCGCCAGTTCTTCTCTCCCGCGCAGTTGCTATCCATATACAGGGGCCTTGTCCGCCCTCGTATGGAGTATGCATCGCACGTGTGGGGAGGCTCCACTCACACAGCTCTTCTGGACAGAGTGGAGTCTAAGGCTCTTCGTATCATCAGCTCTCCTCCTCCTACTGATAGTCTTCTACCTCTTAAATTCCGCCGCGATGTTGCCTCTCTTTCTAACTTCTATCGATATTTCCACGCTGACTGCTTTTCTGAACTTGCTGACTGCATGCATCCCCCCCTCCCGCGGCCCCGCTGCATACGATTTTCTACTCATGCTCATCCCTATACTGTCCAAATCCCTTACGCAAGAGTTAACCAGCATCTTCACTCTTTCATCCCTCACGCTGGTAAACTCTGGAACAATCTTCCTTCATCTGTATTTCCTCCTGCCTACGACTTGAACTCTTTCAAAGGGAGGGTATCAGGACACCTCTCCTCCCGAAATTGACCTTTCTTTCGGCCACCTCTTTTGATTCTTTTTTGGGAGCAGCGAGTAGCGAGCTTTTATTTATTATTGCTTTCTTTTTTTTAATGCCCTTGAGCTGTCTCCTTTGTTGTAATAAAAAAAAAAAAAAAAACACTTCTGGGGAATACCATTTCGCGGGGAGAAGCGGGGAGAAGCAGACGGAAAACGGACCTGGGGTGCGGGCGCGAAATGGTACTTATGTGCGTTGCTCCTTTCGCGGAAGTGTTGATCTTCCGGCTGATGACTTGAGATGATTTGTCATCATTTGCTGAGTTAGTGTCAGCTCAGCATCTGTTCCCACGGCCAAAATCACCAATCATAATCATTTCAGAAATTATTCCAAGGATGTCGGCGTCAAGCAAGTTTTACAACTAGGCCTTCAGTCTTAAGAGCTGCTTGAAGACTCTTTGCAGGGAGGTCGACGTGGGATTTTTTAACGTCTGGGACCATTTCTACGGCCAGGGAGGAATGTTCCCAAGGGACGGTCTGCATCTGTCCCCTGTCGGAGCAGCTAGATTTGGAAGACTTTTAAGCGAGGCAGTGCACGACTCTCGTCCAAAAAACTGCTTTCGGCCACGAATCCCCATCCCTCCATGTAAATGTACGTCGTGAGCCAAATTGTAAAATCGAAAGTAACATCATCTCCATAACTAAACTTTAAGTCAATCAAAAAGTCCTAAGTTACAATGCTCGTAGCCGAATAAATAAGATTGAAGATGCTTTGTTTCAACAGAAAATTTCGACGTAATACTTATAACGGAAATATTTATTGACTCCTCATATATTGATTTAATTTCAGAATATAGATGGTTACATTCTCTTGAATCCCAGGATTGCTGGTGTAAATTTTTCTCCGATGATTTACCGTCGTAAGATTGAATTATAAAAATTTTATTATATACCCCAAGTGCAATTTACCCAAATAGTTAATATATATATATATATATATATATATATATATATATATATATATATAGAGAGAGAGAGAGAGAGAGAGAGAGAGAGAGAGAGAGAGAGAGAGAGAGAGAGAGAGAGAGAGAGAGAGAGAGAGAGAGAGAGGTAACTCTCGATTTACGCGAGTATTGTGTCCCTGAAGAGGTCGCGTAGATCAAAAACAATGTAAATCAAACTAGAGGTAGGTTGGAAGGCTTCTATCGAAAAATAAATATTCACTTCATTCATTCAAGAGAGAGAGAGAGAGAGAGAGAGAGAGAGAGAGAGAGAGAGAGAGAGAGAGAGAGAGAATATCCATATCACCGAGATATCCACTCATGCACTCAGTCTCAGCCTCACTCGTGTGAGGAGGAAATGAGGGACACCATGAGCGACTGGCTAACATTGGTACCGGTACCGAGCAGTCTGGTACCGGTACCGTACCGTATAGCTGGTACCGTTAGTACCAGTACTGGTACCGGTACCTGCCCATCCCTATTGTTGAGCAGCGTGGCAGTGTGGGTACTGTATTGTTGTTCATGCGGCGCGCGGAAGGAACTGAGCTCAGCTGTGTGGCCGCGGCGCCGTGTGAGTCCAGTTGCGTGAGACATCTGGTGGCCATTCCATAAAATATCGCGTATAAGTGAAAAAAAACGTGTAAATTACACATTTATTTGAATTTTGGATCCCGCGTTATTTAAAAAAAAACGCGTAAACCAAACTCACGTAAATCGAGAGTGAGATATATATATATATATATATATATATATATATATATATATATATATATATATATATATATATATATATATATATATATATATATATATATATATATATATATATATCACTATGTAACAATTTTTTTTTTATTTCGTCTTTGGTCAGCAAGTGTTATTTCCTAATTTCTTCTGCCTAGAAAGCAAAGGTAATGACTATTATTATCTTCAAACTTTACTCATGTAACCTGGACATCGAAGTTCTGAAACTGCCCTATTTTCCAGTACATTCCAGACATATTCAGCGATGAGCTGCTGAAGTATAATTTTCTAGAATTTCCTAGAAGTTTCAAGAACTTTCTAGAAGTCGTTCATCCAGATTACAGAGGTGTAGCTGAGGAGAGAAACCCATACTACCCCAACCAAAAAGACCTCAACGATTTAATCAGACACCTTGGTCTCACAAAACCTAATGCCGAGCTTTTGACGTCGAGACGCAAGCTATGTCGCAAATCAGAGAAAGCGTCACCAGTCTTTTTATAGCTTCTTCACCCGTCAAGATGAGCTTTGCTTCTGCTACAATGTGACTGGTCTGTTCGAGGCAATTGGAATCGCCTAACCTCAGCGAGTGGCGCCTTTTCATCGACAGCTCATCCAGGAGTCTCAAAGCCGTGCTGCTTCAGAACGGGGAATACAGCAACGGTAGGATCTTGCTAGACGCCTTGAAGTATGAAAAGTACAGTTGAGAGGTTATCGGAGACTTCAAAATGATGACATTCTTGATGGGTCTCCAAGGCGGCTTTACCAAGTTTCCGCGTTATCTTTGCCTTTAGGACAACGGGCAGAATTCAGTGTGGGGAGGAACAACGTCAAATGGGAGCCACTGATATACTCCCGGAAGATATTAAAATTGAGCCTTATGAAACAATTTGTCACAGCTCTAGATAAGGAGTCTGCAGCCTTCAAGTACCTTTAAGACTACTTCCCTAAGCTGTGTGAGGCAAAAGTGAAAGCCGGTGTCTTTGTCGGACAACAAATAAAGAAGATCATGGAGTGGAAGGAATTCCCCAAGAAGCTCACTAGGACGGAGAAAGCAGCGTGGAACAGATTTGTCGCAGTGGTTCGGGGTTTCCTACGGAATCACAAGTACGAAAACTATATGGAGCTTGTTGAAACCCTGGTGAAGAACTACGGCAAAATGGGCTACAGGATGTCCCTCAAAGTCCATATCCTTGACGCTCATCTTGATAAATTTAAGGAGAGAGGAGCAAGGCGAGCGCTTCCACCAGGATATACTGGACTTTGAACGCCGCTACCAAGGATCGTATAATGAAAACATGATGGCAGACTATATTTGAGGGCTGATTCGTGAAAGTCACTTATAGTATAGGCGTAAATCGCGAAAAACTACTCTCTTAAAAAAATTGTGGTCTCTTGTGTAATTCTAGAATAAATAAATGCTACTTTTGAATCATATGTCGTTTTGGTCTGACTTTTTGTGAATGAGAATGTTCACATTCGCCAGTTTTCCCAGTGGGAATAGGTAAATTTCAGAATGATCTTTATACTGGGCACAAGAGCAAAGTTTGAAGGAAATATTAGCCATTTGTCATATTTTCTAGGCTTAAGCAAATAGAAAATAACAGTTGCTACCCAAGGACACAAATCGTGTTACACAATGAATTATTCCTCCCTAATGACATAAGATTTGCTGGGAGGTAATTTGAAATATAGAAAAAATACCGACAACTTGTATGGATTGAGTACTTGACTAAGTTGTAGACCAGAGTCTATGTGAAACATCCATTGGCCAGGGTCATTGTTTTTGCACCTTGTTTTTGCCGATGATGCTGTAATCCTGGCGGAGTCGCTGGATATTTTGGTGATGGATCTCGAGACATTGCACGAGGAGGCAAAGCCATAAGGACTTCAGGTCTCCTGGGCCAAGACCAAGGTACAGTTGTCTGGAGGCTAGCTAGATGAAAGAGTAGTCTGTTCATGCGTGTGGTGAGGACATCAAGATCTCGGAAAATTTCACATACCTAGTTAGCGTTACTCATAACAACAAAGAGAGTCGCCAGGAAGTCTTACGGAGGATTGCCTTGGCCCATGGTGTTATGGACCAGCTCAGCACGAGTACATGGCGCTGTCGATACCTGTGCCGAAGGACAAGGATCCGAATTTTCAAGTTCATTGTGCCCCCTGTCTTTCTATGGCTGTGTAACGTTGACACTAAATAGGGACTTGCAGAGGCGGATCGATGCCTTTGGTAGTAAATATCTACGCAGAATCATGGGATCGCTGGAGTGACTGTGTCAAATCGGCGATTACTCCGTGAGACTGATTCGACATACATTACTTGCATAGTCCGTTAACGCCAACTCCTGCTATTCGGGCATGTGGCACGCTACCCAGAAGCTGGCCCTGCTCATCGGGTTGTCTCTATAAGAGACAATCCTGAGTGGAGGAAATATAGGGGACGCCCACGGGCTTGAACAAGTCGATAGATCTTGCCAGGTGGTACTCAGGATTGGAATGGGGCCTGCATGGAAACTCGCCCGAAGAGACCCCGGACTTGACGTCGTAGGGTAGGCGAGGTTACGCTCCCTTCGGCGTATACTCCCATTGATTAATTGTCCTATCGCCCCTGTACAGCATCCGGACACACCGAAGAGGCGGTGCTTCTGACATTTCGCTTCAGTACCGTGGGACGACCTGAGGATTTCCCGTGGAATGAGTATTGCCCCCAGGACAGAGTCCCCTCTGTGTGTGCCCAGTGCATTACGAAAGTAATTGTCTCTGGAATGGAGGCACATATGCCACATAATTTCTCTAATTCTCATGCTAAAAAGTCTTGGTTCAATCACGCTTGTTTTCGTGATAACAAAGATAGAGAGGCAGTTCACAAAATGTACCAGAGCCTCCGCACTCCTGTTAATCATGATCTATACATTTCTGCCCTGAATCATGCCAAACTCTTTTATCAACAGTAAATGGCAACATTTTGCTTTTTCTTATTCTCACAGGAATTCCTGGCGTCTAGCCGAAAATATCTAACAATTCACTTTTTCATCTTTCCCACCTCTCCTTAATCCTGACGGCAGCACAGCTGTTACATCTATCTCTAAGGCTGAACTCTTCGGTCAGACTTTCTCTAAAAACTACTCTTGATGATTCAGGGCATATTTCTCCTACTCACCCCCACTCTGACTCAACTAGCCCAGTATTAAGGGCCATATTCCCGTCTCCCAACATCATCCTCGAAGGAAAACTTAGCATTTCCAAGATACCTCCAGACCTTGCTTGGACCTTTCCCTTGGGACATAATTAGGGATTACCTATATCCTCATTTATGCATAATGAAGTGCTAGTATATTATCATTGGCGTATAATACGTCAATTTCAGTCCACCTCGACCCGAATATGAGGAAAAATTTAAAGATACAAACACGTTCATAAGACGTTTATAAGTAGTGAGTCGCCGCGCTGAGCGGATGTGTTACGTCTTGCTCGCGAAAGTGCTGCGTCGACATGGCTGGCCGAGCCAGGGGCATGAAGGATTTCTGTTACGTTTGTGTGGATCCCAGAGGCGATAAGTGGATTTTTATTTATTTATTTATTTACTTATTTATTTTATTTTTACGTCGTGGCCTATTGCGCCGGATTGGATGTTGTCTGTGCCCCAAATGGTGTCATTGGAAGTGTGCTCATATGTCTGCAATTAAGCAGGAGAATATACCTAAAATAAATTGGATTTGCAACCCATGCCTTCATAAAGCATCTTTGGCTACCAAAATTGTGGAAAAAATGGATGAATTCAAGCAAGAATTATCTAAGGAAATATCTGTGGTTAAGGATGAAGTTGAATTAAGGGCTGTGAAGGTGCAGGAGGAGCTGGGATCAGTTGTTGACATGCTTAAACGTGCTGAGCATGCTGAATCTAGCTGGGCTGAGGTGGCAAAGGGAGGCAAGAAGGACAAGAAAAATCTCTTAGTTGTAAAAGCTTCTACACAGGAAAAGAAGGCAACAGATATGAAGGATGAAGTATCTCGGGCATTGAATGGTATCCAAATAACTGATTCAAGATTTTTTAAAAAAATAGGGGTAACATTGTCATTAACTTTGATAATGAGAACACAAGGGATGAGGCTGCTCAAAAACTGGAGTCTGTTGAGCAAATTAATACCAAGAGTGTTGGAAAGATGAAACCAAAGATCATGATATGCAATGTGCATAAAGAGGAGACCAAGGAAAAAATAAAGGAGACCATCTTATACCGCAATAAGTTCTTACACTCCATTGGGGGTGTTGAGGATAAGATTGAGCTGTTTTTTAGCAAGCCTGCAGCTGGCGGCACGATGCACTACATTTTGAGGTGTGACCCAACTGCAAGAGAGCTGATTCACGAGAATCACGACAAGTTAATATTAGAATGGGGAATATACACAGTGAGAGACAGTTACCATGCAATTATATGCTATCATTGTCAGAGATACGACCATCTTGAGGCCAACTGTACTGCCAAGACCAATGGAGACGCCCAAAATTGTTTCAAATGCGATGGCAATCATAAATCACAGGAATGCACCATGGCTGAGAAGAAATGTATAAATTGTGTGAGGTACAAGAAGCCTGAAATCAACCACTCAGCGAATGGCCAGTGTTGTGTAGTTCTCCAGACTGAAATTGAGAAAATTCGTAACATGACCGATCATAGCTATTAATCAGTGTCTGTACTCAAAGATAATGTGTGTGTGATGAATATTTAGTGTGCTGGAAATAATAGTTGGATATTTAATTGTGATACTATAATGAAAATATCAGACATGAACACTGAACTAATGGTTATATGTGATATTATTCGTGAAAGAAATTAATTACACTCACTCACTCACTCGCTACGATGTTTGAGAATAAGTGCATCGAAGACTATTATTGAGGCTAACGTTGTAATTGTTGACGGCCCTCGAGAGCGCTGCATCAGCGGCGGAGCAGGGCCTGAAACCTCATCAACGGTAACGGTAACGGTAACTTTAGTGTAGAAGTGAAGAAATAGGGTGATGTTATCCTGCAGGGTGTCATGTTTATTGACAGCGTAAAGTATGTTCTATAAAGTGAAACGTATGAGCGAGAATTATGTTATCAGTATAAGAATTACATTTTGTTTATTCATAAGTGGAAGTAAAACTGCGAAATATTCAATTGCTCAAGCTGTACGCTTTTCACATAGAGGAAGCGGCACCACCGCGTGTTCCAACAATCGTAAGCTGAACCGTGGTCACAACGTTGCCAGGTTGTCGTACTCTGCCTCTTATGTTTCCCGATTTCCGACCCAAAAACTGCTTTCATCACCCAAATAACTGCCGTCATTTATGGTTATCGTTTAATTGGTTAATTATTGGTGCTTCTTGGCAACAGTTATGTGCATGAAACCGGTAAATACGCGGCTCTTGAGTACGATAATCTGGCAACGGTGACCGTGGACCACCACCTCGTTTAATTCAACTGTTTTCTCATCCATATTTCATACATGAGGTAAGTACTACATCGATAATCATCTCCTGTGTTGGGCAGGAAGGTTAATATGGGGAAGTTACTCAGATTTCTTGTGCACAGGATATTTACAACATATGTCACGGGCGAGTTTTTTTAAGCTGCCGACCCACTGTATTATATTTCGCATGCTTTTAGCCTAATATTAAGGATTTTAGCCACAAACACTTACATATAGGGAGCAAAAAACTATCCCAAGGCAGCTACTGCTTGTTACATTGCGCACAAGCAGACGGCCATATGTGACTACAGACAGCATTGAAGTCAACGAATATGACCTCATGTAGCCCAGTTATTTTAAAGATTATGGAACGATCAGGCTGCTTTGCTGAAAATAACAGTCTGACGAAAATACGTGGCTTGTATTTTGATTAATAACATTAACCGAAAGCAGTGTTACCAGATAAGAGTGTTTCACAGAAGGTTTCGAACTGGCATCACTGCTAGGAAGGAAAACATCGCTAGACGGGAATATGTCCGTAAGACTCTGAAGGATGATGTTTTCTATGCCCTCTCTTTAGCCTCAATCCTTAGAAGGCTTAGGTGCCTGATGATGTGCCTCAAATAGCCTCATAAACTGTGCTCCGTGCTGACACCATGTCTGGTGAAACTCTTTCGTTTCTGCCTTTCAACATCTACCTTTCCTTCCTGCTGAAAGTACGCTTACATTCAGCCTGTGCCTTAGAGAAGCGCCTGCTCTAATACTTCAAACTACCGTCCTATAACTTTACTTTCTTGTCTTTTTAAAGCTTTTGAAAACTTCCTTAAAAGAAAAGTTCTCAAGCATCTATTACTTCTAAACTTTCTGATATCCAGTATTGGTTTCGCAAGGGGCGTTCTACTAGTGATCTTCTTGCCTTCTTACCTGACTTATGGTTATCCTCTCTTAGACGTTTCGGTGGAACTTTTAATGTTGCCTCAGACATCTCGAAAGCTTTTGACAGAGTCTGGCACAAATCTTTGCCTTCCAAACTACCCTTGTACAGTTTTTATCCCTCTCTCTGTACTTTTATCTCCAGTTTCCTTTCTGGCTGATCTTTGCTGTGGTAGACGGCCACTGTTCTTCCCCTAAACCCATCAACAGTGCTCTGCAATGCTCTCTTTTATCTTCCACTCTCTTTCTGTTGTCCATTGATAATGATATAATATTTCTAAAACAAACTGCCCTATCCACTCTTTCATCGGTGCCTCTACTCCTCATTACTCAGCATCTTTTGACAGAAAACCTTCCCAACAGGAACTAAATGATTCGAGGCTGAAGGCTGCAGAACGCATAACCTCAGACCTTACTATCATTTCCGACTGGGGCAACAAGAACTCAAAAACTCTCTACCTGTCAACTCGACACAACTTTCCAAACACCTATCTGTTGCGGCTCACATCATTGAGCTGGAGCTCTCTCACCACCGAGGCAGGGTAAAATAAAGCATACAGGGTATTCTTACCAGAAACGAAAACGAGTGAAATTGGCGCACCCCACAAAGTGACGTCACGCATATATAAGGGTACAGTGTCTCATTTGGCGACAGTTGACTCGAGACCGCGAGTGCGGTCGGTACCCGGTGGTCAGCGCAATGGTGCAAACGTGTGCAGTACGCGGCTGCAAATCAAATGCTACAAATGGGAAAGAAAATAGAGTGCATTTTCACTCATTCCCTAATACTGATGAAGCCAAGAAGAGGTGGATGCTATATATTATATAAGACGTTAGTTAGAGGAACTACAAGTATATAAATGTCCCCCCAGATTTAAACCCGTTTTCTCATATTCCAGGCTCAATGCACGCATGCCGTACTGGCGTAAATACCTTCGTCCTGTTAAGTTTATAGCTAATAATTATAGTGTATTATAAGTTGCAAATTTATAAATGCCAATACTTTTATTTATTATACTCTTTATCTAATTTGGGATAAAGGATATTGACGCGATTAGTTGAGAGAAATCGGTTATGTGGCACTGCAGCATTCTCCCCACAAAGCGACGTCATCTTCCCTGCGCAACTTCGGGTGGTCGAGAATACCCGGTATGCTTTATTTTACCCTGCACCGAGGTATCGGTACACCGCCACGGAGCTCGAGAACACCAGTCAGCCCACACATGGAGACCTGCTGAGCCGCGCCGTGGGTTGGAGCAGAATCCGCCTCACCACCACGTTCCTTGTACTGATTGTTACTTGTCCAGTAAACTGCACCGCTTCTGTACGAATTTCTCTACAGTGGTGACCCCGGAGAATTCAAAACGGCCCTTTTGGATTTCAACATGCCTTCAGGCGACAGCAAGGAGCAAAAGAACATAGTTTCACTCAAGCTGCCCATATTCTAGCCTGCACAGCCCCACGTGTGGTTTGAACAAGCCGAAGCACAAATCGACATACGCCAGAAAACTGCCGACGCCACCAAGTACTACTACGTGGTCGGCGTGCTGGACCAGGAAGCAGCTTGGCACGTCATCGATTACCTCCGTCAGCCACCCGTTGACAACAAGTACAAGCGGATCAAGAGTCTACTTAACAACACCTTTGGTCTCTGCAGACGACACAATATCCTCTATTCTTCGATAACACAGCTGTCACCTTCTTCTACCATAAACCCTCGGTCTATCTTTAAATCAAAATATCAACTGGAAACATCATATCTCCTTTCTTACATATATTTACATAGATTTACATAGAAAATCAGACCACACGAACCCCATGGTCCAGACTAGGTGGTCTGTCCTTAAACCTATATAAGTGATTCTACATTAATCAGATGGCTTCAAAACGTTGCATTTCAACTCTAGTTAATATTAAGTTGAAGGAAGTGACGGTCGAGCTTGTTTTAAAGGAATCAATCGTGTTACTCTGGACCACTGAAGACGGGAGCTTATTCCATTCTCGCACTACAACGTTGGTGAAGAAAAATTTGGTGCAGTCTGAAGTTAATTGTTTACATTTGAGTTTTGCCCCATTGTTCCTCGTACGCAAAGTGTCATCGATCATAAACAATGTTGATCTATCTACATTCGTGAAACCATTAAGTATTTTCAAACATTCGATCAGTTTTCCTCGCAGGCGACGTTTCTCAAGAGAGAACATGTTAAGGGTGGAAAGTCTTTCTTAGTAGGATTTGGTGCACAAGGAAGGGATCATTTTTGATGCCCGACGCTGAACACCTTCTAATTTAGCAATGTCCTTTGCATGGTGGGGAGACCAAAACTGTACCGCATATTCCAAGTGGAGTCTGACTAAACTGTTGTAGAGTGGAAGTATTACATCTTTATTCTTGAATAAAAAGTTTTTTTAATGAAGCCCAACATTCTGTTCGCTTTATTTGCTGCATCGATGCACTGCTGTGAGAATTTGATGTTTGACGCGATTTTGACCCCCAAGTCCTTAACACATTGAACGCTTTTCAGTTTAACGCCGCGCATCTCGTAATCGAACGTCTTATTCCTTGTTCCAACTTGAAGGATCTGGCACTTATCTACGTTAAAGGGCATCTCTCATCTATCATACCAAGATGAAATTTTGTGCAAATCCTCTTGGATCCTTTGCCTGTCTTCGTCAGTGAGAACAGAGTTTCCAATCTTTGTGTCGTCTGCAAATTTTCTAATGCGATTATTGACTCCAACATCCACATCGTTGTTGTAAAAAATGAAGAGCACTGGGCCAAGAACCGAGCCCTGAGGGACGCCACTAGTGACCGGCGCCCACTCTGAGTTAAATCCGTCAGTCACCATCCTTTGTTGTCTGTTGCTCAACCTATTCGCGATCCATTGGTGTTCTTGACCGTCAATACCTATTTGCTTTAATGTGTAAAATAATTTATGACGTGGGACTTCATAAAACGCTTTCCGGAAATCAAGATAGACTACGTCCAGTGATTTGGTTATGTCATAAACTGAGAGGTCGTTATAAAAGGTCAATAGGTTTGATAGGCAGGATCTTTTGTTACGGAAGCCATGTTGTGAGTCCCCAATTAATGAGTAGCTTTCAAGGTAACTCACAATTTTGGCTCTAATTATGCTCTCAAGTAGCTTACCTACAACTGAAGTTAGACTAATGGGCCTGTAAATACCTAGTAATTTTTTGTCTCTTTCTTAAAAATCGGTGTCACGTTAGCCTTTTTCCAATCCGAAGGGACGATTCCTTGTCGCAAGGACATATTGAATACGATTGTGAGGGAGGAGAGTATTTCGCTCTGTTTCTTTAAGCAGTGTAGGATATACTTTGTCAAGTCCAGGACTTTTATTTGTTTTAAGTGATTGGAGGGCTTTAAGGATTTCATCGGTTGTTATTTCAAAGTTAGGCAATGCATGCTAGGGATTTACATTAGTACTGGTGTTGGTGGTAGTGGTGGGAGGGCTGTTAGTATTAAACACCGAGGAAAAGTAGTTGTTTAAGAAGTTTGCAATCTGTTGGCTGTCAGTCACTAATGCACCGTCGCTGTTTGTGAAGGGTCCAATTCCACTTCTGATCGCCTTTCTGTTGTTTATGTAACTGAAGAAGGATTTCGGATTATTTTTACAGTTGGCCGCAGTATTTTCTTCATACCTACGCTTTGCCTGACATTCTAATATTTTTACTCGTCGCCTGGCATCATGATAAAGTCTAATGTTTTCGGGCTTGTTTTGCTCTTTCTTTAGCCTGTAAAACAATTTTCTCTCCTTGACTGAGTGTTTAATTTCGCTATTAATACAAGGAGGGCTTTTATTAGTGTTACTTCGTTTCTCACACAGAGGGACGAATGTATTCTGCTGAGTGAGTAAATGATTTTTAAAGCTTAGCCAGGCGTCCTCTTCATTGCCGTCATCTGATAGTTGCATTTCTGTTAGTTTTCGTCGGATTTCTACGAAGTTAGCTCTTTTGAAATTGGGCACCTTTACTTTATTTTCAGTCACCGATGTTTGAGCTCTAATGTCGACGCGCACTAATTTATGATCGCAAGAACCGAGGTGTTCTCCTTCCGTGACATTACTGACTAGGTTATCTTGGGTCGTTATAACAAGGTCTAGCATGTTATTTTGTCGAGTTGGGTCAGAAACCATTTGGCTTAGATAATTTTCTTCTAAAAATTCGATCATTCTATGTGACTCGCCTTCTGTACCTGACAGTATCGCCCAGTCGATATGGGGGAGGTTAAAGTCTCCTAATATCAGTGAGTCGCTGTTATTAAGTGACTGCCTTAAAACGCTGTACATTTCAAGATCGGCATCGAGTGATTGCCCCGGAGGCCTGTAAGTGACAAATATATTTAAATCGACCTTTGCAATGTTTACTCGCACACACAAATGTTCAACGTTACTGTCTCCTGGTGTTCTATCAGTGGGTTGCAAATAGCTTTTGACAAAAAGGGCGATACCACCACCTCTACGGTTTACACGATCTTTGTTGAAGAGTTTGTAGCCATCTATGTTGTATTCTGTACTTAAATCGATATATGTGGTGTCGATAAATATTTCGGTTATAGCAACTACGTCAAAATTTTCTGTCAGAGCAAGACATCTCAGTTCATCAAACTTGTTTTTTAGGCTACGCTCATTGAAACTAAAGAGTTTTAGGTTATCTTGAGGCTTGGTAATAGAGGTGGTGGTACTTGCGGGTTCATGGTTACGCGTTTGTTGCCATGCATGGCGTCTATTTACGCGGTTGGGGTGGAGGGACGTGGCTGAGAGCGTTTTTTTGATCGGGTGTCACGTACTGCGTCGTTGAGGAGCCTTTCGAATCTGGCTGCCCGATGGGGGACAGGTGTATTCCGTCCCTGTGGAAGAGTTTACTCTGACCGTAGAAATTGTCCTAGGCGTTAAAGAACTCAACGTCAAGCTCTCTGCAAAGAGTCTGTGAGCGGTTGTTGAGGCTGAAGGCCTTACTGAAGAAGTTGCTCTCATCCCACGTTCGTGGTAGACTTCCTGAAATCAAAATGTAAGGGGATTTACACTTACACTGCTGGATGAGCCTACGGTAATTGTCCAGCAGTTCCTCAGACCGGGTCGTAGTGACGTCGTTCGTACCTGTATGGAGAACAAAGAGTGAGTCATTAGAGGCCTCAGCGGAGTCCTCGTCCAGGGCAGCTGTGATGTCGTCAACTCCAGCTCCGGGATAACAGTAGTTACGCCTACGACGGGAGACTCTTCCACAGAATTCAGCCACCTGGTGGTGAATCATAGAGTCACCGACCAAGAAGCTGCTCTGCACCTCGTCCTCCTCCTCCAGTATGGCAAATCTGTTATAGCAATGAGTAGGATAAATAGCTCTAAGGGCGGGTCTGGCTCCTCCTCTCACGGGGATGAAGCCCTCAGCGTCAGGTGCAGCTCTACCGTTCCCCTGTGACGTGACTTCATCGGAAGGTGGCTGGGCATGGATAGGAGGTGCGGCAGGTGATGAGGCGTCAGTTGCAGCATGTGTGATGATGTTTGCCTGAATAAACTACTGCAAGGTTTCAACAGCACATGTTAGTTCGGTGATCTTCTCCTGGACAGTTGTCAGCCTTTCGTCCTGTTGAAGAAGTCTCGTTTCCATCTGCTGTGTCAAAAGGCAGATCTTGCAGACGGTCGATCGTCCTGTGAAGAAATGGCTTGAGAAGTTGCCTGTGCAAGTCGAGCATTTCTTTAGCGCCATCTTGGTAAGGAGGAGAGAGCAAGTGGGTAGTGTTTTATTTATTTTTTATTTTTATATTTCGTCGGGTCAAAGGGTCGCGTGCGCGATTAAGTAAGAGAGAGAGAGAGAGAGAGAGAGAGAGAGAGAGAGAGAGAGAGAGAGAGAGAGAGAGAGAGAGAGAGAATTACATAGAATTACATAGAAAATCAGACCACACAAAGCCCATGGTCCAGACTAGGTGGAATGTCCTTAAACCTAAGTGAATCTACACTAATCAGATGGCTCCAAAACGTTGCTTTTCTACTCTAGTTAATATTAAGTTCAAGGAAGTGATGGTCGAGCTTGTTTTTAAAGGAGTCAATCGTGTTACATTGGACCACTGACGGTGGGAGCTTATTCCATTCTCGCACTACAACGTTGGTGAATAAAAATTTGGTGCAGTCTGAATTTACTTGTCTACGTTTGAGTTTTATGCCAGTGTTCCTCGTTCGCAAAGTGTCATCGATCATAAACAATTTTGTTCTGTCTACATTCGTGAAACCATTAAGTATTTTAAAACATTCGATCAGTTTTCCTCGAAGGCGACGTTTCTCAAAGAAGAATATGTTAAGGGTGGAAAGCCTTTCTTCGTAGGATTTGTTGCGCAAGGAAGGGACCATTTTTGTTGCCCGACGCTGAACACCTAATTTAGCAATGTCCTTTGCATGGTGAGGAGACCAAAGCTATACCGCATATTCCAAGTGGGGTCTAACTAAACTATTGTAAAGGGGAAGTATTACATCTTTATTCTTGAATAAAAAGTTTCTTTTAATGAAGCCCAACATTCTGTTCGCTTTATTTGCTGCATTCATGTGAGAATTTGAGGTTTGACGCGATTTTGACCCCCCGCATTGAACGCTTTTGAGTTTAACGCCGCGCATTTCGTAATCGATCTTATTATTTCTTGTTCCAACTTGAAGGACCTGGCACTTGTCTACGTTAAAGGGCATCTCCCATCTATCCGACCAAGCTGAACTTTTGTGCAAATCCTCTTGGAGGCTTTGCCTGTCTTCGTCAGTGAGAACCGAGTTACCAATCTTTATGACGTCTGCAAATTTACTAATGCGATTATTGAGTCCAACATCCATGTCGTTGATGTAAATAATGAAGAGCACTGGGCCAAGAACCGAGCCCTGAGGGACGCCACTAGTGACCGGCGCCCACTCTGAGTTAAATCCGTCAATCACCACTCTTTGTTGTCTCTTGCTCAACCAATTCGCGATCCATTGGTTTACTTGACTGTCAATACCTATTTGCTTTAATTTGTAAAGTAATTTATGATGTGGGACTTTATCAAACGCTCTCTGGAAACCAAGGTAGACTACGTCCAATGATTTGGTTACGTCATAAACTGAGAAGAGGTTGTTATAAAAGGTCAATAGGTTTGATAGGCAGGATCTTTTGTTACAGAAGCCATGTTGTGAGTCCCCAATTAATGAGTGGCTTTCGAGGTAACTCATAATTTTGTCTCTAATTATGCTCTCAAGTAGCTTACCTACAATTGAAGTTAGACTAATGGGTCGGTAGTTACCTGGTATTTTCTTTACTCCTTTCTTAAAAATCGGTGTCACGTTAGCCTTTTTCCAATCCGAAGGGACGACGCCGTGTCGCAAGGACATATTGAATACGGTTGTGAGGGAGGAGACTATTTCGCTCTTTGTTTCTGTAAGCAGTATAGAGTATACTTTATCGGGTCCGGGACTTTTATTTGTTTTAAGTGAATGGAGAGCTTTAAGGACTTCATCGGTTGTTATTTCAAAATTAGGCAATGCATGCTCGAAATTTACATTAGTACTGGTGCTGGTGGTAGTGGGAGGAAGACTGTTAGTATTAAACACCGAGGAAAAGTAACTTTTTAAGAGGTTTGCAATGTGTTGGCTGCCAGTCACTAGTGTACCGTCGCTGTTTGTTAAAGGTCCAATTCCGTTTCTGATCGCCTTTCTGTTGTTTATGTAACTGAAGAAAGATTTCGGATTATTTTTTCAGTTGGCTGCAATATTTTCTTCATATCTACGCTTTGCCTGACATACTAATCTTTTTACTCGTCGCCTGGCATCGTTATAAAGTCTTATGTTTTCGGGCGTGCTTTATTCTTTCTTTAACCTGTAAAACAATTTTCTCTCCTTGACTGAGTGTTTTATTTCGTTATTAAACCAAGGTGGGCTTTTATTAGTGTTAATTCGCTTCTCGCACAAGGGTACGAAGGTGTTCTGCTAAGTTAGTAAGTGATTTTTAAAGCTTAACCAGGCTTCCTCTACATTGCCATCATCTGATTGTTGTATTTTTGTTAGTTTTTGTCGGATTTCTACGAAGTTAGCTCTTTTGAAATTGAGCACCTTTACTTTATTTTCAGTCACTGATGTTTGAGCTCTAATGTCGACGCGCACTAATTTATGATCGCAAGAACCGAGGTGTTGTCCTACCGTGACATTACTGACTAGGTTATCTTGGGTCGTTATAACAAGGTCGAGTATGTTATTTTGTCGAGTTGGTTCAAAAACCATTTGACTTACATAATTTTCCTCTAGAAATTCGATCATTTTATGTGACTCGCCTTCTGTACCTGACAGTGTCGCCCAGTCGATATGGGGGAAGTTAAAGCCTCCTAATATCAGTGAGTCTTTGTTATTATGTGACTGCCTTAAAACGCTATACATTTCAAGGTCGTCATCGAGTGATTTCCCGGGAGGCCTGTCGGTGACAGATATATTTAAATTGACTTGTGCAATGTTTACTCGCACGTACAAATGTTCAACGTTACTGTCTCTTGGTGTTTTGTCAGTGGATTGCAAATAGCTTTTGACAAAAAGGGCGACGCCACCGCCTCTACGGTTTACACGATCTTTGTTGAAGAGTCTGTAGCCATCTATGTTGTATTCGGAACTTAAATCAATATTTGTGGTGTCGATAAATGTTTCGGTTATAGCAATTATGTCAAAACTTTCTGTTAGAGCAAGACATCTCAGTTCATCAAATTTGTTTCTTAGGCTACGCGCATTGAAACTAAGGATTTTTAAGTTATTTAGAGGCTTGTTAATAGAAGTGTTGGTACTTGCGGGATCACGGTTACGGGTTTGTTGCGATCCATCCCGTCTATTTACACGGGCGGGGTGGAGGGACGTGGCTGAGGGTCGTTTTTTGATCGGGTGTCACGTACTGCGTCGTTGAGGAGCCTTCCGAATCTGGTTGCCCCGATGGGAGACAGGTGTATTCCGTCCCTGTGGAAGAGCTCATTTTATCCGTAGAAATTGTCCCAGGCGTTGAATAACTCCACGTCAAGCTCTCTGCAAAGAGTCTGTAAGCGGTTGTTATGGCTGGAGGCCTTATTGAAGAAATTGCTCTCCGCCCACGTCCGTGGTAGAACTCCTGAAATCAAAATGTTTGGGGATTTAGACTTATACTGCTGGATGAGCCTACGGTGCTTGTCCAGGAGTTCCTCAGACCGGGTCGTGGTGACGTCGTTCGTACCTGTGTGAATAACAAACAGTGAATCGTTAGTAGCCTGGGGGGAGAACTCCTCAAGAGCAGCAGTTATATCGTCGATCCCAGCACCAGGATAGCAATAGTTCTGTCTTCGACGAGGAACTCTGCCGCAGAACTCAACGACCTGCTGGCGAATCATGGAGTCATCCACCAGGAAGGTGCTCTCCTGCTCGTCCTCCTCCTCCAGAATGGCAAACCTGTTGAAGCAATGAACAGAATAAATTGCTTGTCTAGCTGGTTTGGCTCCTCCATTCACGACGGTGAAGCCATCATTGGCGATGCCACTACCACCCTCCAGCTGCGTGGTGTTGTCCGCTGGTGTCGACGGTACCGCTGAGGGCAAGGGGGCGGTGGGAGAAGGGTTTGGCACCACGACAACGTTAGCCTGGATGAATTCCTGCAAGGAGGCAACAGTGCGAGAAAGCTCTATTATTTTATTCTGACCTGCTTCCATCTTCTCTTCTTGCTCCTGCAGTCTTATCTCGAGATGCTGCCTGGAGAGACACAGTCGACAGACAACAGAACGCCCTGTAAAAAAGTGAGCTGAGAAGCTACCGTTACAAGTACTGCACTTCTTAGGCGCCATCTCAGCTGAAAGTGATTAATGATTGCCTGAAATGAGAGAAATAAAAACAGATTGAAGGGGATTAGGAAAGGAGGTGAGGTGAGTGAGAGGGGGTTTAGGAAAGGAGGTAAAGTGAAAGAGGAGGAGTAGGAAGGGATGTGAGGTGAGTGAAGAGGGGGAAAGAGAGGGGGTGAGTGAGGTGTGTGAGATCAAGGAGGTTAGGAAAGAGGTGAGGTGAGGTGTGTAAGATCAAGGAGGGTTAAGAAAGAGGTGTGGTGAGCGAGGGGGGGGGGCGTAGAAATATATGGAGGTGAGGGAGGGGTAGGAAGGGCTAATCCTCTAGGGGATTTAAAGAGGGTGTAGTGAGGAGGAGCAGACTGAATCCTCAGGGGAAGTCAAAGGCTGAGGTGTTGGCAAGCACAACGCAAAAAACACTCGAGAAACACACGAGAAACTCACGCAACCCGACACACCCAAATCACACGTGAAAACACTCGGGATCACAACAACACACTCGAAACACACGAGAAACAGTCAGAAACTCAAGCATAAGCACGATTCAACAACCCCAAGTCATTCGCAAAAACACTGGAAAAAAACAACACACTCGAAACACTCTGATACCCACGTAGAACACTCAGAAACAGCCAAATCACACGCAAAAATACCGGAAACACAACACACTTGAAACACTCTGAAACCCATGTAGAACACTCGGAAACAGCCAAATCACACGCAAAAACACCGGAAACACAAATCACAGAGGCAACCACAGGCAGAACTACTCACCGAAACCACAAACGAACACACATGAAACACGCGTCGGGAAATCACAGGCAACACACTAGGTTCACAAGCAAAAACACACAACACACGTGAAAGCAAACGCAAACCCAAGAGCACAACGAAAAGACAGGGTTGACAAGGCGGGTAACGCGGTTAAGCGAGGCTGTGGCGACCGCAGAGGGGTGAGGTCACGTCCGTCTCTCAGGAGAGGTCGGGACAGAGTGGAGAGAGAGAGAGAGAGAGAGAGAGAGAGAGAGAGAGAGAGAGAGAGAGAGAGAGAGAGAGAGAGAGAATGGGAGGAGGAAGACGTGGGAGGGAGGGGGAGAGAGAGGGAGGAAGAATTTGAGGCGCGGGGAGAGGGGAGAGGCAGGGCTGGAAGGAGAAAGGAGGAGGAGAGGGAGAGGGAGGATGGAAAGAAGAGGGGGGGAAGGGAAAGTGGGTACGAGAGAGAGAGAGAGAGAGAGAGAGAGAGAGAGAGAGAGAGAGAGAGAGAGAGAGAGAGAGAGAGTTTTCTCGAGGTTAATCGTTTTGTATCGTCTTCGCTAGTTCTCCCCCACCCCCCCACCCCCACCTCCCCCCGTCCCAGATGCTATCCATATACTGGGGCCATGTCTGCCCTCGTATGGAGTATGCATCTCATGTAAGGGAGGGGGGTGGCTTCCACACACACAGCTCTCTTGGACAGAGTAGTCCGAGGCTCTTCGTCTCAACTCCTCTTACTTTCAGATCTCATCCTCATAACTTCCGACGACATGTTGCATCTTTTTCAAATTTCTATCGACATTTTCATGCTGAATGCTATTTTAACTTGCTTACTGTATGCCTCTTCCCCACCGTGGCCCCGCTACACTCGACTTTCTACTCTAGCTCATCCCTATACTATCGAAATCCTTTATGCAAGAGTTAACCAGCCATGTCATTCTTTTATCCCTTACACTGGTAAACTCTGGAACAATCTTCATTAGTTTGCTTATCCTTCTGCATACGACTTGAACTCTTTCCAAAGAGGAGAGGAAGGAGACATCTCTCCTCTGTTCTTGCGATCACAAATTGGTACGCGTCGACATTGGAGCTCAAACACAATTGACAAAACAACATAATGGTGCATAATTTTAAAGGCGCAAATTTCTTAAAACTTTGACAAAAACTAAGAAATACAACTATCAGCTGATTCCAATGTAGAGAAAGCGTTTTAAGACTTTAAAAATGTAGGCCGTCTGGCCTTTTGTAGTCTCCTTCTGTCCTTGTGTATCCTTGTGTAACGTTGTAGTGCGGGAATGGTATAAGCTTCCTTCTTCAAATGTCCAGTACAATACAAATGACTCCTTTAAAAACAAGCTCGACTGACATATCTTTCAACATAATATTTTTTTTTTTACAACAAAGGAGGCTGCTCAAGGGCACACAAAAAAAGAAAACAATAATAAAAAAAAGCCCGCTACTCGCTGCTCCTAAAAAAGAAACAAAAGAGGTGTCCAAAAGCAAGGTCAAATACGGGAGGAGAGATGTCCTGATACCCTCCTCTTGAAAGAGTTCAAGTCGTAGGCAGGAGGAAATACAGATGAAGGAAGATTGTTCCAGAGTTTACCAGCGTGAGGGATGAAAGAGTGAAGATGCTAGTTAACTCTTGCATAAGGGGTTTGGACAGTATAGGGATGAGCATGAGTAGAAAGTCGAGTGCAGCGGGGCCGCGGGAGGGGGGGAGGCATGCAGTTAGCAAGTTCAGAAGAGCAGTCAGCGTGGAAATATCGATAGAAGATAGAAAGAGAGGCAACATTGCGGCGGAATTTAAGAGGTAGAAGACTATCAGTATGAGGAGGAGAGCTGATGAGACGAAGAGCCTTAGCCTCCACTCTGTCCAGAAGAGCTGTGTGAGTGGAGCCCCCCCACACATGAGATGCATACTCCATACGAGGGCGGACAAGGCCCCTGTATATGGACAGCAACTGTGCAGGGGAGAAGAACTGGCGGAGACGGTACAGAACGCCCAGCCTCGAGGAAGCTGATTTAGTAAGAGATGAGATATGAAGTTTCCAGTTGAGATTTTGAGTTAATGATAGACCGAGGATGTTTAGTGTTGAGGAAGGTGATAGCTGGGTGTTGTCAAAGAATAGGGGATAGTTGTTTGGAAGATTGTGTCGAGTGGATAGGTGGAGAAACGGTGTTTTTGAGGCGTTGAAGGACACCAGGTTCCTCATGCCCCAATCGAAAATAATAGTAAGGTCTGAGGCTAAGTGTTCTGCAGCCTCCAGCCTTGAGTCGTTAAGTTCCTGTAGGGTGGGTCTTCTATTAAAAGAAGTTGAGTAATGCAGAGTGGAATCATCGGCGTAGGAATGGATAGGACAGTTCGTTTTGGAAAGAAGATCATCAATGAACAACAGAAAAAGAGTGGGAGATAGGACAGAACCCTGTGGGACACCACTGTTAATAGATTTAGGGGAAGAACAGTGACCGTCTACCACAGTAGAAATAGAACGGTCAGAAAGGAAACTGGAGATAAAGGTACAGAGAGAAGGATAGAAACCGTAGGAGGGTAGTTTGGGAAGCAAAGATTTGTGCTAGACCCTATCAAAAGCTTTTGATATGTCCAGCGCAATAGCAAAGGTTTCACCGAAACGGCTAAGAGAGGATGACCAAGAGTCAGTTAAGAAGGCTAGGAGATCACCAATAGAACACCCCTTGCGGAACCCATACTGGCGATCAGATAGAAGGTCAGAAGCGGAAAGGTGCTTTTGAATTTTCCGGTTAAGGATTGATTCAAAAGCTTTAGATAGACAAGAAAGTAAAGCTATAGGACGGTAGTTTGAGGGATTGGAGCGGTCACCTTTCTTAGGCACAGGCTGTATGAAGGCATACTTCCAGCAAGAAGGGAAGGTAGATGTTGACAGGCAGAGGCGAAAGAGTTTGACCAGGCAGGGTGACAGCACGGAGGCACAGTTTTTAAGGACAATAGGAGGCACTCCATCAGGTCCATAAGCCTTCTGAGGATTGAGGCCAGAGAGGGCATAGAAAACATCATTTTGAAGAATCTTTAAAACAGGCATAAAGGAGTCAGAGGAAGGTTGAGTAGGAGGAATATGCCCAGAATCGTCCAGAGTGGAGTTTTTAGAAAAAGTTTGAAAGAAGAGTTCAGCCTTAGAGATAGATGAGACGGCAGTGTTGCCGTCAGGACTGAGGAGTGGAGGGAAAGATGAAGAAGTGAAGTTAGAGGAGATGTTTTTGGCTAGATGCCATAAGTCACGGGAAGAGTTAGAGAAAGCAAGGTTTTGGCATTTTCTATTAATGAAAGAATTTTTGGTTAGTCGGAGAATAGATTTGGCACGATTTCGGGCAGAAATGTAAAGTTCATAATTAGCATTAGTTTGAAGGCTCTGGTACGTTTTGTGAGCTGCCTGTCTATCATTGACAGCACGAGAACAAGCGTGATTAAACCAAGGCTTTTTAGCGTGAGGAGTAGAGAAAGAATGAGGAATGTATGCCTCCATTCCAGAGACAATCACCTCTGTGATGCGCTGAGCACACACAGAGGGGTCTCTATCCTGGAAGCAATAATCATTCCACGGGAAATCGGAAAAGTACATCCTCAGGTCGTCCCACCGAGCTGAAGCAAAATGCCAGAAGCATCGCCTCTTCGGTGGGTCCAGAGGGTGTACAGGAGCGATAGGACAGGATGCAGAAATAAGATTGTGATCGGAGGAGCCCAACGGAGAGAACAGTTTGACAGAATAAGCAGAAGGGTTTGAGGTAAGGAAGAGGTCTAGAATGTTGGGCCGGTCTCCAAGACGGTCGGGAATACGTGTAGGGTGCTGGACCAACTGCTCTAGGTCGTTGAGGATAGCAAAGTTGTAGGATTGTTCACCAGGATGGTCAGTGAAAGAGGATGAAAGCCAAAGCTGGTGGTGAACATTGAAATCTCCTAGGATGGAGATTTCAGCGAAGGGAGAGTGGGTCAAGATGTGCTCCACTTTAGAATTCAAATAGTCAAAGAATTTTACATAGTTGGTAGAGTTAGGTGAGAGATAAACAGCACAAATGTATTTAGTAATAGAATGACAATGAAGTCTTAGCCAGATGGTAGAAAATTCAGAAGAGTCAAGGTTGTGGGCACGAGAGCAAGTGATGTCGTTGCGCACGTAGGCGCAACATCCAGCTTTGGATTGAAATTTAGGATAGAGATAGTAGGAAGGAACAGAGTATAGATTGCTATCAGTAGCCTCAAAAACCTGTGTTTCGGTAAGGAAGAGAAGGTGAGGTTTAGAGGAGGAGAGATGATGTTCCACAGAATGAAAATTAGAGCGAAGACTGCGAATGTTGCAGAAATTGAGAAGAAAGAGGTTCGAGGAGTTATCAAGACACCTCTCGGGTCGGCAGCCAGAAGGGGAGTCTTCCCTGAGGGAATTTGTGGTCCCCCCCCCAGGCGGGGACTCCGAGGCTTGATGTAGGTGCGCCATTTTGAAATTTGAATTCTGGGAAAAGATGTATATGTTGTGTGAATGTAGTGTGGTGTGGATAAAGAGAGGATGCTGAACTACTCTCCGGTGTTGGTGAGACAATAGGGAAACGGTTAGTGAGGACATGGGAAGGGTCTTTTGAGGGCTTCAGCTCCCTTCTCACCTCCCATATAAATACCTCACCGGGAATGGCTTGCGCCCGTTCGGTAGGTGTCTTTCTACCTACTCCAGCCAATATATACTAAATATATACTATACTATACTAAAATAGAAATTGTGCCATCTGATTATTATAATTTCACTTAGATTTAAGGACAGATCACCTAGTCTGGACCATGGGGTCTTTGTGGTCTGAACATCTATGTAAATCTTTGTAAATCCCCTCCTCCAGTAGCAAAAGGGTATCCCTCCCTCCCCTCCCGGCACAAGCAGTTCAGTTTGTATGGCCTTGAGCATTTTAGCTTCAGATTTCCCATTTCAGGGTAGGCGGTGGCTAAGTGGTAGCGTGCTGGCCCCACATTCACTGCGTGATGGACGACGCGGGTTCGAATTCCCACGCTACCACCTCGGATCTTTCAATCACCGCCGAGTGCCTTAAAACTACCCACATGCTGTCCTGAAGACCACACATCAACCCGTACTCTAGAGGAAACCGTCCAAGTGAATCAAGAAGGAGTTCCGGGGGGCAGCATGAGCCAAGAAAAGATGGCGCCACTATAAACATTTGTCTGTGCCATGATGGGCTGGGGCCAACTACCATCCAGGCCCCTCAAGAGAGCCTACCGGCGCTATAGGCGTACACGTAAAAAAAAAAAAATTCCTTTGTTTATGCCATTTACATAATGGGTGGAAAACATACGGATGGCTTCTTCCGCGCCCGATAGCATGTTGCAAATTTACTTGTACTGTACGGCGCGACACTTCCTGTGGAGAGTATGTTTTTTTTTTCTGGCTGAAAGACAAGGAATGATGTCTATACACGCTCCTAGTTCTATCAAGGTTGTTTTATTTGTGGAGCGAGAGCGTCCCTTCTTCGCCAGCCTCTAAGTTTTGGATCAAGTCTTGCACTGTACTAAGCTTCAGTCGTTTTACATGCAAATTTCCTTATTAATGTGCCCCGTTTTGGAAAGATAAAGGATTGCTCAAAGTGTTTTGTCATCCATATGTTTTCCACTCATTATGTAAAACAGCAAAAATGGGCATAACAGAAGTAGGTAGGGGAAATATCAGGCTAAGGTGTTCAAAGCCATACAAAGTTACAAACTGTCAGCCTCTACTGGAGGAGTTAGAGAGACCCTCCTTTCTTCACACTAGTGAGCGTGGAAAGTGAACATCGCTGCCAGATACACGATTAATGCCCCTTGCAGTTTTTTATGATTTTTATGACGGCAAATCTAAATGCATTGATTCTGGTCCAGAGATTATCCGCGTAAGCTAATCTGCTCATACGTGTATATTGGCTCATCAGATTGAGCTGAGCAATGTTTAGCCTCTGTTAAAAAATGATGCATTCATATACATTTTTCTTAGATCATGGATGATTTTTTGAAAGCGTTATTCACTTTAAATGAGGGACGAATATATTGTGGCTTACTTAATGGGTCAATTTCTCATATCATCATTCCCTATCAATATAACGTAAGTTGGACTTATAGATGACCAACATTCTTTCTTCAGTATAGCTTTTCCTACTTTAATGATAATTATTTAGCAGTAGTAACATCAGTCTAGGTACGGAGGAATAAAACATATGCCTAAAATAGCCACCAACACAAGCTAGTTGAAAGTCTGTAGCTCAGCCCTTCATTTATTTTACCTCTAATACAGAATTTTATGCAAAACCAGTGTGAGTGTGGTACCAGCTTTCTGACAAGAGCTCAAATTATGGAAAACTGCTAACTGTACCTAAATATTAAACGATTCTCGTGTCAGAAGAAATAATGTCTATCGAGGCAAGTTGCCGTATGATGAAATTAGTTAGGAACAAGTGTGAGAGGATGACTCGCTAAAACTTTCCCTGATATATGGATAAAAGCCTATGTATATTCAAGGAGTACAGCGTGCAACTTATGGTCCAGTCATGTCTAAAACTATTCTTAACCATGAAAATACCCAATTCATCAACTTAATATACTGCAACTTATTTTATTTTTATCTGCAAAACTACCCTTCAGTGATATATGTATAATACTAGATACAATAGTGATTTCTTTGTGGTGAAAAGTAACATAAAAGTACGTACATGGCTCCTAATAACTTTCTCATACAAAGGTGTCATAACTTAAATAATTCAACATAAGTTCACAAATTATTGCCGGAAAATGTTGTTCCAGTTGAAGCACACAGTTGAAGTTGCAGAAATCAATCGCACAAACTGTAAAAAAAAAATGTATAAGTATATATCCGTTGTGTTCAAAATTAGTTGGAGATGTATGTCTGAAAACATATTTATTCTTTTTCATTAACAATATCAACAAATAAGTACTTACTGAAAATTAGTCTATATTTCTACTTGGTCCTTGAGAACTGTAACCTTTGCTTCAATGTGGCTCAGCTCCATACTTAGCCAAGCATTCTGGGCTGACACCTGAAACAGTTTGATAATACAGTAACTTTGAATTCCTACATATAAACTAGATTGTGAAATCAACATGCATTGAAACATGCCTTTGCTAATAACGTTTTTCATTTTTGCATTTCAGGTCATCTAACTTTCACTTCGGTATTCCATGATATATTGAGCTGGAGAGAGAACAAACACTATGCACTGAGGAACTGGCAAAGGTTTATGGTACTTAATTACAATCAAGAATAAGACATTAACATTTTTTTTCAGAACAAAAAATATGATAGATAAACAACTTAATTATAAAAAAAAAGGCTCTGGTCTGCAAAACGTCATCAGATCTATCAATTAGAATTTTGCAAGACCGCGTAAGCTCAAAATTGTAGCTACTTGGTATCAGAAACCAAAACTGCATCCCTGGACATGGCATGGCAATGCGGTAAGGTAGGTAAGGAGAGTGACCACATAATCCTAAGCACTAGCTGGAAGATCTTTCTGCCATGCAGGGCCTTTCGGAATGCGGACTTTTTTTTAATTAATAATAGGCATGTGAATGCAACACTCAACCTTCATGGTAGGCCTGGAGAAATCTCAATGTTATCATACTCGGTTTCATCTTATAATACTGAAAGACTTGGCGTGTGCCCATAAGTATCAACTATATATACCATATAGTATCAACTCGGTTTAATGTGATCGGCACCTTTGAGGATCCGGTAGATTTGTGGGACGCCTTCACACGTGAAATTCTCCAAGCTGCAAATGAGTCCTTTGAAGAGCGTCCAAGGTCAAGGAAAGGTATTATTAGAGAATATCGAGAAGAGTCGCCTTGCTTAACCAGCTGGTAATCAATATCATTATAGTGTTCTGCAATCTAGGATTAGAGTTCTCCTGAGGAGAGATAAAGAGAGGTATGTCAAGACTCGTTGAGGACATCAAAGGCATTTTAATTGCAAATGCCTTCCGACCTGCCAAGCAAACTCTGGAAAAATTTATCTCTGAACTTCCTTCTTAGGGGAGCGCAATGAGAGAAGGAGATTGTTGCCTTGCATCAGATTTGTTTGGGCAGTGGAGTCAATAGACTAACTACTTTGAGCAGCTGCACACGGCAGACCTTCTGACTGAACAGTTCCCAGCCTCATATTCCGTTACAAAGGAATGTCTGTGATGTCTAATCTTTTTGTGGTCTGGAGCTTAATGTTTGAATGATATATGTCACGATTTCAAGAAATAGCCCGTGGAAAATACCGCGGGAATCCCCGCCATTTTGATTTAGAGAGCGGGGAACTAGGTCCCTAGAAAGGCGGGAAACCAGGCAGGTGGGAAACAGGACCTTATTCAAATCCTAATCGTTATTGCTGCCAAAGCTATGTGTGGGATGCATGACCCACTATTACCTACTATCCATATCAGACCCTATGACATACCGTTATTCGCAAATATCTTTCAAACGAAGACTCGGATCAGCATGGGACTTTGGCACAGATTGTTTCACACACTCCGCTAATTTTTGACGCTGTTGTGCAATGCCAGATGCAGTTAATTATGGCGTTTACTCTTGACTGTGATGGCAAAACCTGCGTGAGCCACTTACACATTCGAACAAGTGAGGCGTGACGTATTTGTGACATGTATCCACCACCTACCTCCACCCCTGGCTTCCCCTACTCCCATCCCTCCCTTTCCCTCCCTCCTCCTCCCCCGCACTCTCTCCCCCCGCCCTCTTTCTCCCCCATACCTCCCCCCTCCCCCCACCCTCTCTCTCTCTCTCTCTCTCTCTCTCTCTCTCTCTCTCTCTCTCTCTCTCTCTCTCTCTCTCTCTCTCTCTCTCTCTCTCAAACACTTGCGCTGTACACGAGATAAGAATCCATGCACACGTATGACTTGAATTAATGGCAGGTAAATAGAAGTTATATCCCGTCTGCATCAGCATCAACAGTGATGACGAGGATGACCTGTTTGTCGATGGTAATGAATGTTGAAGTAACATAGCTTGTGTGATCAGTTATTTACATTATTAATCCACCCATCATATACTCGCTATCTATTTTTGTTTGCTATGACTTTTTAACATATCTACATGAACACATATCGTATGGCAGTCTTTTCCTAACATCAGAATAAATTATTCATATATTTCTCCAATTTCGTTTCACGTTTTTACTCTGCAATGAATTCCCGCTTCAATTCCAACGTCATTCCTTTCCGTCTCTTACGCGATTTCCTATAAATGATCAAGCGTCAGCTACGTGCCTCATCCCATCATACGCTCAACGTAACCTGTGGGAAGTCATATACTCGTATAACTTTCAATGGTTGTATAATTGCCAAACAAACCTCATACAGTACTTAAGCAACATCCAGTTACGCTGGAACAGGAATCAGGGTCGTGTGCAAAAAACACCCTACCATACTTAGCATATACTTTCGAGTTATCCGCCATTGTAGACTAGTCATATGTGTGCAACGCTTCACATCGCATGTACACCGAGAGAGAGAGAGAGAGAGAGAGAGAGAGAGAGAGAGAGAGAGAGAGAGAGAGAGGGGGCGGAGGTATGGGGAAGAAAGAGGGCGGGGAGAGAGAGTGCGGAGGAAAAGGAGGAGGGAGGGAAAGGGAGGGATGGGAGTAGGGGAAACCAGGGGTGGAGGTAGGTGGTGGATACACGTCACAAATACGTCACGCCTCACTTGTTCGAATGTGTAAGTGGCTCACGCAGGTTTTGCCATCACAGTCAAGAGTAAACGCCATAATTAACCGCATCTGGCATTGCACAATAGCGTCAAAAATTAGCGGAGTGTGTGAAACAATCTGTGCCAAAGTCCCATGCTGATCCGAGTCTTCGTTTGAAAGACATTTGCGAAAAACGGTATGTCATAGGGTCTGATATGGATAGTAGTGCATGTGTTAGGTTATTAATAAATAATAACTCATAGCCGTTAGGGCGTTTAGTGTGTTATGCAGAAAAAGAGACGTCAGTTGTGGCGAGTGCTGGCATCTTGACCGCGGCCGGGGCGAGCTGAGGATTGTGGGTCGGCGGGCCGCAGCCAGCCACCACTTCCCCGAGAGACCCAGCACCATCCAGACGTTCTTCACCAACCTCCCGCGCCACGTGTCCATCGTGGTGGTTTTCCTGCCCTGATTAGTATCCACAAGTCAGTGTGACTGTGTACTGCAGGCGAGGGAAGCCTTTGGGAGGTACGAGAGGCGTGTATTGGAAGGTACGAGAAGAGGACTGAAGGAGGAATCCAGTGCGAGGACCACGTGGTAGATCAGGTGTGGCTTGTGCTTCGCCCACCTACAGTTAAGTACACTTATTGCATAGGATGTTTTAAGACAGTTAGCTAGGTTGCTGTGTGCCTGGAATTAATTAATTATTGCTTATTTTCCAGCGAGTTTTCTTTTTTGCTTTAGATAAACTTAAGAGCAGGTTTAGCTGGCCTTTGCATAACTTATGGGTGTGTGACTGGTCATAAATAAAAGACGAGAAGGGGCTGTGAGTCTGAGAACTCAATTTTCAGATACTTTATTTTATATTTTTTTATTGCTGAGAATTTTACTGTCTCAAGAAGTCCAGACCTTTCAAGAACCCCACATTAAAATGGCGCCCGGAACAGTAAACTGACCTCACACTCCATAGGAGAAGTATTGGCTGTTTGGCTCGAAGAATTTATCTAGCAAAATGTCTATATCACAGTGGAAACTGGAAGCGGAAGAGTTAGGGTACAATGCTAAGGAAGCCAGAGAATATATAATCAAAGAGCAAGAGAAAGCGAGAGAGCGAGAACGAGAGCAACACCATCTAGAATTACGGAAACTGGAAGCTGAGAGAGAGCGAGAAAAGGAGGCCCATGCAGTAAAAATGGCCGAGCTAGCGGCGAATAATGGGAATGGTACCAACTCTCAGAATAATAAAGTAGTTTCTCCAATGCTGAAGCTTAATCATTTCAAGGAAGGTGACAAGATTGAGATATTTATAGCGCGGTTTGAGGAAGCCGCTAAGTTAATGCAGTATGATGAGGTCACCAAGCGTGTGCAATTCATGAGTCTTTTTGAAGGTAAAGCTTTGGAGGTGATTCATAGATTGGATGATGACTCTCGTGAGTATAAGGATATGAAGAAGGCATTATTGGCAGCTTATGGAATGTCTGTTGATGATTTATAGAATCAGGTCTCCTCTGCCTCCATAAATGATGAGACAGCAATTCAATTTGCTGCTCGCCTCAAGGGGTACTTAGACCAATGGCTCAAGAAAGACGGTGCTGAGGAAACCGTCGAAGGTGTGAAGGACCTAATATTGCATGCGCAGTACGTAAAATCCTGCCCAGATGAATTAGTCACGAGGCTCAAAATAGACAAGGTGAGAAAATTGGAAGTTTTGAAGGAAATAGCTAATTCCCATTTTGAGGCATGCGGTAGGACGAAAAAGCCTGTAGTTAAAAGCAATAACATGCAGAGTGATGCCCCTCGAAGAAAGATTGGTTCAGGCGTCGCCACCACCCCGGGTGCGATCAGCCAAGCGTGGTCTTCAGCCAAAAGTAACCAGAAGTATGCACCGCGTCCGAAAACTGGAAGTTATGGGTCGCGACCGTATCAGGTTAACTACTCAGAGTGGCACAAAAATGCTGCAGTAAGACAAGAAGGTGCAACGCAGCATGGTAATTTTGGTAGAAAGCAGGGTTCGCCACCACATGTGCCTTCCGTGAACGCCAGTATCGCGATAAGGCGCAGAATCAATGACTAGTGGCCGGAGCAGCCACAAATCAGTACGATGATCGGTTGAATTTGAGTAAAGGTTGGGTAGGAGACCGAGAGGTCACGGTGATGAGGGATAGTGGTTCAACCGTTTGTACACTGAGGCACAGCTTAGCTAGGAGCCATGAATTCACAGGCGAACGTAGAAAAATATGGCTGTTGAATAGCGCGCCAGTAATAGCTCCTAAAGTCAAGATAAAAGTCAAGTCACCCTATTACACAGGCTGGATCATGGCGGTGACACTCGAAACACTGCTCTATGATTTACTGATTGGCAACATTCCCGGAGCTACTAACGGGGTGAGTAAAAATACAATCACCCAAACACCTAACGCGGTGTTGGATCCAGAGGATTTTGGGGAAAGTAAAAGGGTACAAGAAGGTGAGCCTCAGATTGGCGCAGCGGTAATGACCCGAGCAGCTGCTAAGCGTAAGAGTACTGTTAGGCCTCTCATGGTTACATCTCTTGGAGATGTAACTAACAGCGAGGACTTAAGGAAGGAGGTGCAGAGTGACGACACCCTGCACGGCGTACGCAAACGTTTGCAGGAACACAGTGTCATTCAGCTGAACGACAACCACGTCAGTTTTATCAAGCAGCGTGGCTTGATATATAGGCAGATTATCTCTCCCTCTGGTGAAAAGAAATTTCAGTTAGTTGTGCCTGCGATATACAGAGAGGCTGTTCTTAAGTTAGGTCACAGTACTGCTCTAGGCGGTCACATGGGAAGAGCCAAGACACTCGCTCGCGTACAAGCACATTTTTACTGGCCAGGGATAGGCCAGGAGGTAGCTAGATTTGTGAGGTCGTGCGATGTATGTCAAAAGACTATAGATAGGGGAAGGGTAAAGCCTGCTCCCTTACAGCCACTGCCCATTATTGACTCGCCTTTTGAAAGAGTAGCGGTAGATTTGGTGGGGCCGATCGAGCCCCGAGCCAGCGATGGCTCCCGGTATATTCTTACGCTTGTAAATTTTGCCACGCGTTGGGCAGAAGCAGTGCCACTAAAGAATACAGAGACGCAAACTGTGGCTGAAGCTCTCATGACTATATTTTGCCGAGTAGGTATACCCAGACAAATACTGAGTGATCGAGGTACTCAGTTCACCTCAGGGATGATGGAGGAAGTATTACGTCTGCTAGCGTGCAAAGGGTTACGTATCACGCCCTACCATCCCATGGGGAATGGACTGTGTGAACGTTTTAGAAAATGCTTAAACGCATGGCTGCCGAACAACCCAAGGAATGGCCTAGGTACCTGGCTCCTTTGTTGTTCGCGTACAGAGAAGCGCCACAGAGCTCCACCAGGTTCTCCCCGTTTGAGCTAATGTATGGTAGGTCGTTTAGGGTCCGCTTCAGTTACTGAGAGAGCTGTGGGATGACAATGTTCCGGACCCGGACGTCAAGACCACATACCAGTACGTGTTAGATTTAGGTGACAGGCTGAGAGAGACCTGTAACATTGCTAAGGAGGAGTTACTCATAGCAAAACAAGTACAGAAAAGTTACTACGACAGGAAGGCAAATTTGCGTAAGCTCAATGTAGGAGAACAGTGTCTAGTTTTGCTTCCCACAGCGAGCAACAAGCTGTTAGCTCAGTGGAAGGGATCTTACGAGGTTCAGGAGAAGGTTAATGACCTTAATTATATTCTCTTGGTTGACGGACACCCAAAACGGTTCCACATCAACATGTTGAAACAATACTATCGGACAGATGCAGCCGCAGGTTGCTTGCGAGAAAGTGAGTATGATGATGAGAAGGTGAGGTGTCTAGAGCTAGTTAAAGCTCACTATTCTCAAACTCAGATCGTAGATGTGGGAGCGGCAGTAGTGGACAGGTTAGGTGGTTCGGAGACTTTATGTTCGGATCTTGGGACCTCAGATTCAGCTGAATCGAGGAACCAAGTGACGAAAGTGTGCAGATTAGGTGGTTTCGAGGATGGTTGGCGGAGCACCCCGTCATCCGGCCATGTGTTTTCGAGCAGATAGGGGGTGGAGTAGTAATTGCAACCCTGAAAAAGCTGGTTTGGCCCGAAAGTTTGCGGCATGCTCAACCTGGTAGCAGCAACGGACCAAATTTGTTGCTTTATCGTGTAGCAGCGACGAGCCAAATTTGTGCCATGATTTAAACCCCCCAAAATAGATGATACATAATCTGATCACAAATGCGTTGATATATATTATGAAACGGTTTGTGTGAGGGGTGATTTTTTCTCATTTTTCTCGCTTGGAGGGACCATTAAGAAACATGATCCCCGCTGCTACCGGGTTAAAATATAATCAATGTGAAAATTTCTTCCTTGCTAAAAGTGATGCTCTCAGAGCTGACTTATAAGTATATTAATTTATAAAGCAAACTGCATGTTTTAAGTAGAATCTTAATGTGTTTTATATGATTTCAGAGATTTATGGTATTCAGTAATCTCTTATTTAGATTTAGCTATGATAAACTTTTGTTACACCTGTTTGGGGAAATAAAAATATTGAATTGAAAAAGATATTCATCTTAGAAACATGGAGGGATGGTTGATAAAAAAGATTGTTTCAGATTTTTATCAAACTCCTTAAGAAAAAAGTGTTTCAGGATTTTGTTTTCTTTTGAAAAAAAATCAGAAATTATTGTTGAATAATATAACGTTTATTCTCATAAAATAGGAAGTATAAATCCTACATGCATCAAATCTGGTTATTTTTTTCTGTATTTACTGGCCCTTTTAACTCTAATACAAAACTGGCTATATCGTTACATTAATGGAAATTGTACACTAACTTGTTTTTGGCCTTTGAAGGTAGTAACTACTTCATCACTGGGGATCCTCACAACACAATCTCTCAACCTTTCCTCCAGAGCACTAGCTGCACTCTCTAGCTTCGTTTTGTACGGTTCAGATCTTTTACACTTACATTGACACAAATATTTCAAACAATTTCACCGCTTCATCTTTCCCTTCTCTCCTTAATCCTGACGGCAGCACTAACGTCACATTTATCTCTAAGGCTGAACTCTTCGCTCAGACTTTTACTAAAAACTCCACTTTGGACAATTCAGGGCAAATTCCTCCTATTCATCCTCCCTCTGACTCTATTCTGCCTTTTATTAAGATTCTTAAGAATGACGTTATCTATGCCCTCTCTGGATTCAATCCTCAAAGGGCTTATGGACCTGATGTAGTGTCTCCTGTTGTCCCTAAAAATTGTGCTTCCGTGGTGTTACCCTGCCTGGTCAAACTCTTTTGTCTCTGCCTGTCAACATCTACCTTTCCTTCCTGTTGGAAGTACGCCTATATATAACTGCTGCCTAAGAAGAGTGACCGTTCCATTCCCTCAAACTACCGCCTAATAGCTTTACTTTTCTGTTTTTCTAAAGCTTTTGAATCAACCCTTAGCCGAGAGATTCATACACATCAATCCACTTCTGACCTTCTACCTGATCACCAGTATAGGTTCTGCAAAGGGCGTTCTATTGGTGATCTTGCCTTCCTAACTGACTCCTGGTCATCCTCTCAGCCGTTTCGGTGGATCTTTTTTTCTGTTTCCTTTGAAAGTGTCTGGCACAAGTCTTTGCTTTCTAAACTTTTCTCCTACGGTTTCTATCCTTCTCTGTACTTTCATCTCCAGTGTCCTTTCCGGTCGTTCTATATCTCTGCTGTGGTGGACTGTCACTGTTTTTTTCCCCTAAACCTATCAACAGTGTGTTCTACAAGGCTGTCTTATCTTCCACTCTCCATCTGTTGTTCATTGATGATGATCTTTCCAAAAAAACTGTCCTATCCATTCTTATGCCGATGATTCTACTCTGCACAGCTGAACATATTTTGATGGAAGACACTCCCAACAGGAACTACATGATTCCAGGCAGGAGGCAGTAGAACGCTTAACCTAAGATCTTACTATCGTTTCTGATTGGAGTCCTTCAACGCCTCAAAAAATCAGCTTCTCCACATACCTACTCAACACAATCTTCCAAACATCTATCCCCTATTCTTCAACAACACTCAGCTGTCATCTTCCTCTACAGTAAACAACATTGGTCTGTCCTGGACTCAAAATCTCAACTGGAAACTTCATACCTCCTCTCTCACCAAATCAGTTTCCTCGAGAATGGGCGTTCTGTATCGTCTCCGCCTGTTCTTCCCCCCCTCCCAGATGCTATCCATATACAGGGGCCTTGTCCGCTATCGTATTGAGTATGCATCTCATGTGTTGGGAGACTCCACACACACAGCTCTCTTGGACAGAGTAGAGTCTAAAGGCGGCTTTACACCTGGCAATTCCTAGTCGGCAATACAGGCGCGGCTGCATTTTTGGTCTGGGTCTGGGTCTGGGAGCCCTTCTCGCGGCAAGTTTTCTGCAGCTGAGCGCGTTCGTCTTGTATTGCCGACTGGCGGCTGAGTACAACATGTCAGCGCCAATAGAACAAGAAATGGCAGATACAGACAACAAGATTTGGAGCCAGGAGGCCAAGGTGGCATTACTAGAAGAAGTGAGGCAGCATAGATACTTGTGGGACCCACAAGATAAGCTGTATGAGAAGTTAAGTCTACGCGAAACAACTTTTGAGAGAGTGGCAGCAACATCCGAGAAATGTTTATCTCTTTGCGAGATATCGCAGGAGGTAAGGAACGATTATTTTCGTGTATTATATAATCACACTATGTAATGCCTGGGGGTAGCGATGGCATGTTCCTCCTTTCTCCTTTGTTGTTAAATGCAACAATAAACAATCAATCAATCAATACTAATGAAGGTAAAACTCGTTTACTTAAAGTATTTCTACAATATTAGGCTAATGGACCAAACTCCTTGTGGTTTTAAGATATGGTAGTAGCCTTTTGGGGTGTCTGGGATGAATTCATGCCCTTGCATTTACTAGCAGTTTATTGATGCTCCCGGCTTCTCCTCCCACGTGTGAACGTACTTGCTCCCGAGACCACCCAGCTGGTCTAGCCGCTAGATCGTCGCGGTTGTATTGCCGACCAGAAATTGCCAGGTGTAAAGCCTCCTTAAGGCTCTTCGTTTCATCAGTTCCCCTCCTCTTACTGACAGTCTTCTGCCTCTTAAATTTCGCCGACCTGTTGCATCTCTTTCTATCTTCTGTCCACATTTTCATGCTTACTGCTCTTCTGAACTTGTTAACTGCATTCCTCCCCCAATCCCGCAGCGCCGCTGCACACGACTTTCTACTCAAGCTCATCATCAAGCATAACTGGCGCCACTATATAAAATTGCCTGCGCCGACCACCAGGCCCCTGACGAAAGCCTACCGGCGCTACAGGCGAAGATGTAAAAAAAAAAATCCCTATGCTGTCCAAATCCCTTATGCAAAAGTAAACCAGCATCTGCAGTCTGTCATTTCTTACATTAGTAAACTTTGGAACAGCCTTCCTTCATCTGTATTTTCTCCTGCCTACGACTTGAACTCATTCAAGAGGAGAGTATCGGGACACCCTCTCCTCCCGAAATTGACCTCTCTTTTGGCCCCTCTTAACTCTTTACAGAGGCAGTGATTAGCGGGCTTTATTCTCCATTTTTTTTATTTTATTTGCCCTTGAACTGCTTCCTTGCTGTAAATATATATCTATATATATCTATATATATATATATATATATTTATATATATATATATATATATATATATATATATATATATATATTTTTTTTTTTTTTTTTTACGTTGTTGCCTATTGCGCCGGTAGGCATCTTCCCGGTGGGGCCTGATGGTCGGCCCAAGGCTTCTTCCAGGTAGGGCCTGATGGTCGGCCCAGCCCGTTCTGGCGCAGGCGAGTGTTTATAGTGGCGCCATCTTGCGTTGGCTCATGCTGCCCCCCGGAACTCGTTCTTGATTCGCTTGGACGGCTTCCTCTAGTGTCCGGGTTGATGGGTGGTCTTCAGGACAGCATGTGGGTAGTTTTAAGCCACTCGGCGGTGACTGAAAAATCCGAGTGGTAGCGTGAGGATTCGAACCCGCGTCGTCCATCACGCGGCGAATGTGGGTCCAGTACGCTACCAGTTCGGCCACCGCCTATATATATATATATATCTAGATCTATATCTATATATATATATATATATATATATATATATATATATATATATATATACTTACAGCTTAGGAGACAGTACAAGGGCGAAAAGAAAAAAAGCCCGCTACTCACTGCTCCTGAATAGAGGTCAAAGGAGCGTCCAAAAAGAGAGGTCAATTTCGGGAGGAGAGGTGTCCTGATACCCTCCTCTTGAAAGAGTTCTGTTATAGTAGGATATCAATGTATTATTGTTATTATTTAATATCACCACGAATTAGGAATACAATTGTCAATGGAAAAAACCCACGACAGATAGATCACGCCACCTTATAGGAATGTCGTCCGTCAGTGTTTACCGTCTCAGTTTTGTATACTTCGCACTTCGATGGTGCGCAGAGGTCACCTTGACGTACGTGACCAGTTGTAACAATTATTTTCCAACCTGTAACTCGTCACTCCTTCACGAGAGTCCGACTGACACACAACGACAGTCGCTCTCGCTCCGACGCTTCTTGTACATATAGGCTACGAATATAATTAGCCTTAAGGAAGCTGAAGTCTTAATCAACGCCCTTTAAACGCCCCACGACAAGCCCGTTACATTTGGTTGGCAGCGGTCCTCCCGCGCCTGTGCCTTCGCTACCTCGTTCTCCTCCAAGCCACGAGAACTCACCAACAAACTCCGGGGACAGGCGTACAAAGGAAGGAAGGAGTCACAGTCCTGCCGTCCGCGGCAACGCACCAGCCGTCCGCGGCAACTCACCAGGCGCCAGCTACGAGCACCTCACAAGGCGCCGGCTACAAGCAACTCATCAGGCGCCGGCTACAAGCAACTCACCAGGCGCCAGCTGCAAGCATCTCACAAGGCGCCAGCTACAAGCAACTCATCAGGCGCCGGCTACAAGCAACTCACCAGGCGCCAGCTGCAAGCATCTCACAAGGCGCCAGCTACAAGCAACTCACCAGGCGCCAGCTACGAGCACCTCTACAGGCGTCAAGCCTACAAGCCCCGAGCACACCCACAGGCCTACGCAGCCGAAAGCGAGGGCCACAATCTACAAGCCGCTCCCCCGCTTCAAGCCAGCACTGCTACGAGCACTGCAAGCCACTCCACGATACGGCAGAAGTATTCACACCAGCAAGGAGGAGGCACGCCCCGCTGCCCTTGGAACACCCCACATGCCCCTTGCTCCACAGCTGGCGGCAACACCGCCGCTGTCGGGAGCATCGGCCCAAACCTCTTCCGGCAAACAGTCAGCAAGGGTACCCGCGGACATCTCCCGGTGACTGCAAGCTGTTACCACTACCGTTTCCTGCAAGGCGTCTTCTCAAGAGGTTACACACCCAAGTCGTCTTATCTGCCACCGCGGCCCATCTCTTAATATAACAAGAACGCCGCGGCCATCATACGTCTGGCGGCAGTGTACCGGCACCCACCGCGGCCGCTCAATTCGCTGGGTCAGCAGTTTTCAGCAGCCATTACGAGTCCTCCGATGTCCGCCCTTCCCTCACCTCTCACCGCCGCTGTGGCCGCGGCCGAGGTTTCCTGACGCGCCTACAACGACTGCACGTACCCCAGGGCATCACAAACCGTCGCCCTCTCCACTACATCAGCTGATTAATCTTGGTATTTGTGGATATTCCCTTCTTGTCAAAATATGCCGACTCGGCTTATTTCATTATTGTTCCGTGCAGAGGCACGCCCTTTTTTTATTTCTGTGTTCCTAACACTGTTAATCAGTCATAATTGTGAGAGTAACTTTCATTCGCATACGATATTGATTCTTTCTTATTGTTTGCTAGCGAGTATATTGAGTATAGTGTGAGTTCCCTGATCGAAGTTAATCTTCATCAGTGTGCCCTGCCTCCGTTTTCTTTTCGCCGCTCGAGAGAAAACGTGAGCTTCAATGGTATACTCTTTTAAAATACCACTTTGTTTATAGAGTTCTGTCTTCATATACCCATAACATCATGGAATTCCATTATAACCTGAACTTCTATTACGTCTAACAAGCACCTTGCTAGCCATTCTTGCTTGCCTTTTTAGGGTTTCGGCGCAAACTATTAATTCATACCCGTTTATTGGTTAATATTTACAGCTATCAAAATATGCTCCTATTTTGTAAATGATTTACACCATAGTATGAACGAAGACACACTCGCTAAACTCGGCGATACTTTTGTGCATTTAACACAGACCACAGACGAAGAGGGTACGGAACACGATACCACAACCGGTGAATTTACTAAGGTAATCTTATGTTCAGGCACTCATTATTTATCAATTACAGGCCGCAGAATTCGTTCACCCCCGGGTTCGTCTGAATACTTACAACCCACTCAAGGTTCAAGAACACCCTCACCATCAACCCCTCGCAAAGCCGCAGCATTGCAAGCACAAAGTAAGGTATCTCTCACCTGTAGTTTTTGCAAATAATCAGGACATTCTGAACATTCTTGCTTCGCGAAACGTAGGGAATCAACACATTCAAGACAGGGCTCAGATAAGAGATCAGGAGGTTACAGGGGCGGGCATCATTCATCACACAGGAACCCTAGGCCAAACCATCAGCGGAAGGCTGCCTTTTGCCTTATCCACGGGAATTGTTTTCATGATTCAGACAGTTGTTCTGCAATACAAAAGGCCAAGGAGGAACAGAAGTACAAGTCCTCAGCGGACAGTAAACCACACTCCTCTTCTCAGAATAAAAAGACATAACTTCGTGACAGCCCCGAGGCGTACATCCAAGTGTCCCTTAAGGACAATACTAATTGGGAGCAACTTGACTCCGTCATTGCCGCCTTGGGACGAACAAGCATAATTGCCCTCCCTTGCAAGGTGGGCAAAATTTCACTCACCTTAGCGGTTGACACAGGTGCCAAAGTCAATGTCAAATCCGACTCCGCTTACAGGTCACTGACACGACAGGCGAGTGGGGAAAATTGGCCGCTCCAAGAGAACGACCTGAATGTGGTAGGCGTGACGGGCACCACTTTGGGAATCCTTGGGGGAGTACCACTAACAGTCAGCTTACATGAAAAAGTATGTCCCTTATCGAGATTTCTTTTATGTCTCTAGCAGGTTTGCCTTACCTGTGGATGGGATCTTAGGATTAAACGCCATGAAAGACCTTCACATAACCATAAACCATGAAAGCAACGCGATCGTGTATCAAGGCCGACGCATACAGGGGATGGTAAATCCATCGCCTCTGTCACCTGTAATCCCACCCTCAGAGGGGGAAAATGACCAACCCACCACAGACTCAGGGACTGCCACCGCCCAAGTGTCACCTCTTACGGTCAAACCACACGAAAACATTGCAGACTTGTGGCGGACAGTAACGGCAGTCGTAGAAAGTCCTCAAATAGTTCCGGATCGTGCTGCAAAACTTGTAAAAATCCGTTTGCCTAACGCCCCACCAACGGGCAGTGATGTGTGTATCGACGGAGCTCCTCCCATACACCGCGTGACGGTGGAGGTAACTCTTGCGACAGTCAAGGAGGGAGGTTTTGCAGAGGCATTGGTAATAAACACGTCTGGATCCCCTGTATCCTTAAAACACGGTGTTAGATTATGCCAGTGTCTAGTGTATGGGAGAAATGTCGCCTCGGAACCAGCTGAATACCCTTCAGCCCAAGTCTCAGGCATAACCTCGGTGTGTCAGGCTTCTCCCGAACAAGACACAGCTAATTTAGAGGCATTCCTAAAAGTTGCACACTATTCCGAAATTAAGGCAACCTTAGTCCAGCTACTGGAACATTGTAGGGGGCGCTTGCTCTACCAGGCGAGCCGCTTGGAGTTACGCAGTGTGCTGAACACCACATTAAGTTAAAATCCAATACAAATCCTGTATATATCAATGCGTACAAGCTCCCCCCACAGTCAGAGGGAGGTCGTGCAACAACTTATCTCTGAAATGTTAGAACAAGGTGTCATCAAAGAATCGAATTCCCCGTGGAATTCACCCTTGTTTCTGGTTCCAAAGAAAGACGGCTCTTATCGTCCTGTGATTGATTTCCAGCGTGTGAACACCGCGACCGTGGATGATCATTTTCCGATTCCCGTTCTTAGAGATCTTCTGATGTGTCTCGGTAGAGGAAATAAAGTCTTTACGAGTCTTGATCTGGTCGGTGGCTACTGGCAACTGCCCATGGCCCCCGAGTCCCGTGAAATAACGGCTTTCAGCACGCCTCATGGCCACTATGAGTGGACGAGGATGCCGTTCGGGCTCAAAGGAGCTCCCTTGACCTTCCAAAGGACAATGAACAGTATTTTTGGTGACTTGCTGGGCAACTCTGTCTATGTGTATTTAGACGGCATCATCATAGCAAGTAAAGACGTGCAAGCACACATGGATACACTAAAAGCAGTCCTACACAGACTTCAAGAGGTCGGATTAAAGCTCAAAATCACCAAATGTGAATTTTTAAAGCCTCGGATCAAGTTCTTGGAGCATGTCGTGGACGAATTCGGCATCCACACAGTGGACGACAAAATAAAAGCTATTGCCAACTTCCCTCAGCCAACGTCTGCGGACAAGGTACGGTCTTTCTTGGGTGTCGCAGGTTATTACAGGCCTTTCATAAAGGACTTCGCAGCATGCGCGAGTCCCCTAACCCATCTATTAAAGAAAGACGTACCATTTCAGTGGCTCCCAGCTCAACAAACGAGCTTTGAGGATTTAAAGAAAGCGCTTACACAGGCTCCGGTCCTTGTCTTTCCGGATTTCAAGGACCCCTTTCAGCTTTGTACCGACGCTTCGGCTAGTGGACTAGGAGCCGCTCTGATGCAAACAGATAAGTCCGGCAAAAAGCATGTGATAGCGTTCGCCAGTCGAGTACTTACAGCTCCGGAAAAGAACTATTCTGTTACCCACCTAGAGGCTCTTGCCATTGTGTGGGCTCTGAAGCATTTTCGTGACATAGTGATGGGGTACAAAATTGTGGTGTATACGGACCACGCGGCCATAACTGGTCTTTTCAAGGAAAAAAATCTACACGGTCGTCTGGCAAGATGGTTCTTAACGATCCAAGCATACAATCCGGAGATAAAATATATCACCGGGAAAACAAATGTGGTCGCAGATGCCTTATCTCGGAATATTCCGATAGGCGCGATTACCACCCCAGAGGTCATCCACGACTTCACTTCACCTGAGCTACACACTGCTCAGCGAGACCACCCTGTGTGGAAGAGGTTAATTTACGCCCTCGAGTCGGGAGACGAATCAAACCTTCCTGAATTGCCAGTTCCCTTTTCACAATTCTTCCTATCAGAGGACAACCTCCTTTGTAGGTCATGGCCAACCAAACCGGTACCTATAGACCAACTGGTCATCCCAGACAAATACGTCCCCGTGATGCTTAAGCTGGTTCATAACACACCCAATGCGGGTCACCCAGGAAGAGACAAGACGCTATCTGTCACCAGACGAAAATTCTACTGGCCCACATTACGGGTTGATGTAGAAAAACATGTCGCACATTGCGTCGTTTGTGCTAAGCACAAGGGGTCCGTCAAAGGGCCAGCACCTATGTTGCAATACCCAGTACCAGAGGCGCCATGGGATGGTGTTAATATAGACTTATTACAGCTCCCCCAGAGCCAACATGGTTCGCGCTACTTATTGGTGTGCGTCGACCAGTTCTCTAGGTTTCTAGTTCTAGCGCCTCTCAAGGACAAGACAGCCACACGCGTGGCCCATGCCCTCGTGACTCACGTGTTGTGTCCACATTTGTCTCCTCGAATTCTTTTGAGTGACAATGGCACCGAGTTTAGGAACTCAGTATTGAGCGAATTATGCGCTCAGTTTAATATCACGCAATCCTTCATCACAGCTTACCACCCAGCTGCTAATGGGTTGGCGGAGAGGGCTAATAGGAAAATCTTACAGGTCCTCAGGCCTATCGTGAACGATCTCCACGATAACTGGGAGGATTGGCTATCGCATATAGCCGCTTCCATAAATACGTCGGTAAACGACTCTACGGGGAAGTCTCCCTACTACATCTTATATGGGATGGAGAAACGTCTTCCGTACGACTTCCTAACAATCCCACAACAACCTCTCTACAACATTGATAGGTACGCACAACAGCAGATGCATAAGTTTTCCAAGATACACTCAGAAGTTAGGTGTACGTTAAAAGCTACGAAGGTCGAAATGATGTCAAAACAACACAAACAGGCCGTCCCGGTGAAATTAAAAGAGGGTGACACAGTCATGATTAAGCAAGCGGAAAGGAGTTCGAAACTGGGGGCTAAATTTGTGGGTCCTTACCGAGTTGTTCGGAATGTCAGGGGAAATCGGTTCGAGGTTCTCGAGTCGAATAGTGGAGTCAGTCTAGAAGTTCACAGTGATCGTCTCAAAAGTAATTCCCTCACCTTTGGACCTTGATATTGGTAATTCCCCCTCAGAGTCAAATGCTCAACAAGATAATCCCAACACCCATAGCTATAACTTGAGACCACAGGTTTAAATACTTCATTCCCACCACTTTCAGATCATGATATTGCGTTTTCTGACCATCTTGTTGTCCCTCGGCTCCCTTTACTGCCCGAAATCGCAGGGTGATCGACGCCAATTGTAGAAAACTTGCGCGATTGCATACTAACATTGAGGAACTGCTAGAGCAGACAAATAAGATGGTAGAGGTTATTAACATAGTTGTCAAACAGATCGACCAGGTGAATCAGTTTCTCCTCCTAGATCAGGCCTTGCATGTATTGGAAAACGTCATTAACTCCGTCGCAACGGCAAATCAGCAGATTATTAGCAACATGGTTGATGCAGCGCACGGTAGAGTCACACCTACCTTGTTCCCTCTACACGATTTGAGAACGACTGTCCATATCGGGTATCAAAATTATAGCCTAACACCTTTATTCACCCCAGACATGAGTCAATATTTTTACCCCTTGATTGAGTCCAGCCTCACCCCCGATGCCATAATCATTCATGTTCCATTTCAGACGGCGGACGTGTTTGAGGCACACGAAATTGTCCCGTTCCCTTTAAGAACTTTCAGGGTCTGCATTATTTTTATTTCCCTCAGTCATTCTATGTATCGGTCATCTGCCCGGAGGGTACCACTTATCAACGGGTTACCGGTCACTATGCCATAGCGGAAGCATGCTATATCCGCTCCACTAACATAACAACGTACCCGTCCCGGATCCGTCTGGTTTTCACGGCCAATATTTCACATCGAGTGTTTCCTCTACGGTCTCTCGATGACTTTCACTTCTCCAGCATCTCGTATGTGACTAATTCCCTTAATTCATTGTCTTTCGCAAACAAAACAGCGGAAACCCTGGAGGAAACACTGCCTGATTATTTGCATCTCCCCTACCTGTACCCTGGATTTTTTGTACCAATGTTTCTGATGTTCGTCAGTCTCGTCGTCATGTGCTACCTTATTGAAAGGAACTCTGTCCTGCACGATTATTTGGTTGTGCAGACACGGCGACTGGATGCAGGGAGGCCACTGGCAAGGTAGTTTTTCTTTTTCTCAGACAAGTCAGGGGACAGAAACCTGGCTGCTCCTATACTTAACATTGTACTATGTTTCACTACTGTATGTTTCACTACTGTATTTTTTTAGGAGCTAGATCAACGTTTCATTGTCTGTAACTATGCCAGTTGATAGCTTCTTATACATGTCCTTATATTTATCTTTTGAGAGATTTCTTATGTTTCATGTCACACACGTTGTGTTTTACCTCTCACTATTTATATTATAACTCCACATATGTTCTTACATAGCCAGTGTTTTAATGTAATTGTGTCATAGGCAGTCTGCTTGACAAACTCCCACTATGTATGTTCATGGTAACTAGACTGCTATTTAGATTTTTATATATCGCGAGGTCGCGATCACTGGTAGGTGACCGAGTAGTGTTATAGTAGGATATCAATGTATTATTGTTATTATTTAATATCACCACGAATTAGGCATACAGTTGTCAGTGGAAAAAACCCACGACAGGTAGATCACGCCACCTTATAGGAATGTCGTCCGTCAGTGTTTACCGTCTCAGTTTTGTATACTTCGCACTTCGATGGTGCGCAGAGGTAGCCTTGACGTACGTGACCAATTGTAACAATTATTTTCCAACCTGTGTCTCGTCACTCCTTCACGAGAGTCCGACTGACACACAACGACAGTCGCTCTCGCTCCGACGCTTCTTGTACATATAGGCTACGAATATAATTCGCCTTAAGGAAGCTGAAGTCTTAATAATCAACGCCCTTTAAACGCCCCCCGACAAGCCCGTTACAGTTCAAGTCGTAGGCAGGAGGAAATACAGATGAAGGAAGATTGTTCCAGAGTTTACCAGCGTGAGGGATGAAAGAGTGAAGATGCTGGTTGACTCTTGCATAAGGGGTTTGGACAGTATAGGGATGAGCATGAGTAGAAAGTCGTGTGCAGCGGGGCCGCGGGAGGGGGGGAGGCATGCAATTAGCAAGTTCAGAAGAGCAGTCAGCATGAAAATATCGATAGAAGATGGAAAGAGAGGCAACATGGCGGCGGAATTTGAGAGGTAGAAAACTATCAGTATGAGGAGGAGAGCTGATGAGACGAAGAGCCTTTGACTCCACTTTGTCAAGGATAGTTGTGTGAGTGGACCCCCCCCCCCCCACCCCACCCCACCCCACCACCACCACACACATGAGATGCATACTCCATACGAGGGCGGACAAGGCTCCTGTAAATGGATAGCAACTGTGCGGGGGAGAAGAACTGGCGGAGACGGTACAGAACGCCCAGCTTAGAGGAAGCTGATTTAGTGAGAGATGAGATAATGAAGTTTCCAGTTGAGATTTTGAGTTAAAGATAGACCGAGGATGTTTAGTGTTGAAGAAGGTGATAGCTGTGTGTTGTCAAAGAATAGGGGATAGTTGTTTGGAAGATTGTGTCGAGTGGATAGGTGGAGAAACGGTGTTTTTGATGCGTTGAAGGACACCAGATTCCTCTTGCCCCAATCGGAAATAATAGTAAGGTCTGAGGCTAAGCGTTCTGTTGCCTCCAGCCTTGAATCGTTAAGTTCCTGTAGAGTGAGTCTTCTATTAAAAGAAGGTGAGTAATGCAGAGTGGAGTCACCGGCGTAAGAATGGATAGGACAGTTCGTTTTGGAAAGAAGATCATCAATGAACAACAGAAAGAGAGTGGGAGATAGGACAGAACCCTGTGGGACACCACTGTTAATAGGTTTAGGGGAAGAACAGTGACCGTCCACCATAGCAGAAATAGAACGGTCAGAAAGGAAACCGGAGATAAAGCTACAGAGAGAAGGATAGAAACCGTAGGAGGGTAGTTTGGAAAGCAAAAATTTGTGCCAGACCCTATCAAAGGCTTTTGATATGTCTAGCGCAATAGCAAAGGTTTCACCGAAACGGCTAAGAGAGTCAGTTAGGAAGGCAAGATCACCAGTAGAACGCCTCTTGCGGAACCCATACTGGCGATCAGATAGAAGGTTAGAAGTGGAAAGGTGCTTTTGAATCTTCCGGTTAAGGATTGATTCAAAAGCTTTAGATAGACAGAAAAGTAAAGCTAATGGGCGGTAGTTTGAGGGATTGGAACGGTCACCCTTCTTAGGCACAGGCTGTACAAAGGCATACTTCCAGCAGGAAGGAAAGGTAGATGTTGATATGCAGAGACGAAAGAGTTTGACCAGGCAGGTTGTCAGCACGGAAGCACAGTTTTTAAGGACAATAGGAGGCACTCCATCAGGTCCATAAGCCTTCTGAGAGTTGAGGACAGAGAGGGCATAGAAAACATCATTTGGAAGAATTGTAATAATAGGCATAAAGGAGTCAGAGTGGGGATGAGTAGGAGGAATATGCCCAGAATCGTCCAGGGTGGAGTTCTTACAGAAAGTTTGAGCGAAGAGTTCAGCCTTAGAGACAGATGAGACTGCAGTGCTGCCGTCAGGGCTATGGAGAAGAGGGAAAGAGGAAGAAGTGAATATGGAGGAGATATTTTTGGCTAGATGCCAGAAGTCACGGGAAGAATTAGAAGAAGCAAGATGTTGACATTTTCTATAGATAAAAGAAGTTTTGGTAAGTCGGAGAATAGATTTGGCACGATTCCGGGCTGAAATGTAAAGGTCAAAGTTAGCGGGTGTTCGAAGACTCTGGAACCTTTTGTGAGCTGCCTCTCTATCTTTAATAGCACGAGAACAAGCATGATTAAACCAAGGCTTTTTAGCATGAAGAGTAGAGAAAGAACGTGGAATGTATGCCTCCATTCCAGAGACAATCACCTCTGTGATGCGCTGGACACACACAGAGGGGTCTCTCTCCTGGAAACTGTAATCATTCCGCGGGAAATCGGAAAAGTACATCCTCAGGTCGTCCCACCGAGTTGAAGCAAAATGCCAGAAACATCGCCTCTTCGGTGGGTCCAGAGGATGTACAGGAGCGATAGGACAGGATACAGAAATATGGTTATGATCGGAGGAGCCCAAAGGAGAGAACAGTTTGACAGAGTAAGCAGAAGGATTAGAGGTAAGGAAGAGGTCTAGAATGTTGGGTCTGTCCCCAAGACGGTCGGGAATACGAGTAGGGTGCTGAACCAACTGCTCTAGGTCGTTGAGGAGACCAAAGTTGTAGGCTTGTTCACCAGGCTGGTCAGTGAAAGAGGATGAAAGCCAAAGCTGGTGGTGAACATTGAAATCTCCTAAGATGGAGATTTCAGCGAAGGGAGAGTGAGTCAAAATGTGCTCCACTTTAGAGTTCAAATAGTCAAAGAATTTTACATAGTTAGTAGAGTTAGGTGAGAGATAAACAGCACAGATGTATTTAGTAATAGAATGACAATGAAGTCTTAGCCAGATGGAAGAAAATTCAGAAGAGTCAAGGTCGTGGGCACGAGAGCAAGTGATGTCGTTGCGCACGTAGGCGCAACATCCAGCTTTGGATTGAAATTTAGGATATATATAGTAGGAGGGAACAGAGTAGAGTGCTTGCATCAGCCAGAGAAACTGTGTGTGTGTGTGTGTTATATATATATTATTTATATATATATATATATATATATATATATATATATATATATATATATATATATATATATATAATATATATATATATATATATATATATATATATATATATATATATATTTATATATATATATATATATATATATATATATATATATATATATATATATATATATATATATATATATATATATATATATATATATATATATATATATATATATATATATATATATATATATATATATATATATATATATATATATATATATTAAACGGTTTATTAAGTGATAGCAGCTGTAAAGCTGAAAATATACACGTTAAAAATACACTTATGAAATATAATAGAAAAAAAAGGAAAAATGTACAATATGAAAGGGATATGGGGGTCTGGGTGGTAGGGGGGGAGGTGAGGTGGTGGAATGCAGTGCGTTGGTGCGGTAGGAGGCGGTGTGGTTTTTCGGATTACGGGTCAAGTGTTAAGCCCAAGGTCAACCACAGGTCAAAAAAGGGTAAGGGGTGCAGGTAGAGGCGGTGTCGGCCGTCACTCAGCTTATGGGCATAGCGATGACCTGCTAATCTATCCAGCCGGTGAGACAAGATAGGAAGAGGTGGACCGCGCGGCAGAACGTCTGCACTGCCTTGTATGTTGAGCGGCGTGCTGATTGCCCCAACCATGAGTCCACCTGAGTGACGGGCCTCAACACTGCACTGCACCTGAACCGAATTCTCCCAGCAGCATGATGGTCGGGCTGGTGTACCTGGGGGCACCTGGGGCGTCGGTTGGATGGTAAGGCCGCGTCGACGTCACACCGGCCATTTCTACTCTTCAGTGCCTTCACGGCACCACAAACGCACTGCACTCACTGTCTGTCACCATGATGTCACAAAAGTATCTTACGGTGTTGGGTTTTGATGAAAAGGGAGAGGGGGATGGACGGGAAGAGGGGAGGCCAACAGGCTAGCCCCTGGCTGCTCCTTCAGAGCGCCGTGACCCACATCTGACCTCGGTCAGGTCTGGGCCACAAGTGTGTGTGTGTGTGTGTGTGTGTGTGTGTGTGTGTGTGTTTACATTAAATGAAGCAGCTCAAGAGCAAAAACAAAACAAAATCAATAATAAGAAAAAATGCGCTAATCACTTCCCCTATAAAAATAAAATAAAAGAGTTAAGAACCGAGGCCAAAGGAGAGGTCAATTTCGGGAGGAGAGGTGTCTCGATATTCTCCTCTTGAAAGAGGTCGAGTCATAGACAGGAGGATATAACAGAGTTTACCAGTGATGATAAAGGAATGAAGATGCTAATTAGCACTTGCTTAATTGATTTGAACACTATAGGGATGAGCTTGAGTAGAAAGTCGCGTGCAGCGGGGCCCCCTGGAGGAGGTGAGGCATCCAGCCAGCAAATTTAGAAGAAGAATCAGCGTGAAAATATATCGATAGAAGACAGAAAGATCCAATATGGCGGCGGAATTTGAGAGGTAGAGTCAGTATGATGGGGGGAATTGACAAGACGAGACTCTGCTCTGTCCAAGAGAGCTATTTATGTGGAGGCCCACCACACATTAGATGCATACTCCATACGAGGACCCACAAGGCCCCTGCAAAGGACTATCTCGGGTGGGGAAAATAACTGGCGGAGATGATACAGAACGCCCAACCTCGAGGAAGGTGATTTGGTAAGAGAGGAGATAGGAGGCTTCCAGTTGAAATTTTGAGTTAAGGATAGATCCAGGATATTTTTTGTAGAAGAAAGTGACAGATGACTGTTATCGAAGAATAGGGGGTAGGTGGTTGGAATTGTGTCGAGTTCACAGGTGGAGAAATTGAGTTTTTTGCGGCATTGAAGGACACCATGTTCTTCTTGCCACAATCAGAAATGTTAGAAAGGTCTGAGGTTAAGCGTTCTGCGGCCTCCAGCCTGGAATCGTGCAGGTGTTGGTAGGGTCTTTTATCAAAAGATGTTGTAAAGTCCAGAGTAGAGTCATCGGCGTAAGAATGGATAGGACAGTTTGCTTTGGAATGACCATCAATGAACAATAAAAAGAGAGTGGGAGGTAGGACAGAAGCTTGCAGAACACCACTGTTAATAGGTTTAGGCGAAGAACAGTGACTTTCTACCACAGCAATGATAGATTAGCCGGAGAGGAAGCTGGAGATTAAAGTACAGAGACAGGGATAGAATCCGTAGGAGGGTAGTTTGGAAACCAAAAAATTGTGCCAGACTCTGTCAGAAGTTTTCGAGATGTCTAAGGCAACAGCAAAAGTTTCACCGAAACGGCTCAGAGAGGATATCCAGGAGTCTGTTAGGAAGACAGGAAGATCACCAGTAGAACGTCCCATGCGGAACCCATACTGGCGATCAGATAGTAGATCATAAATTCATAGATACTTATGAATCTTCCGGTTAAACCGTTAAAGGATTGATTCAAAAGCTTAGAAAGACAGGAAAGTAAAGGAGTAAGAAGGTAGTCTGAGGGTTTGGAGCGGTCACCCTCCTTAGGCACAGGCTGTAGGTAGGTATACTTCCAGCAAGAAGGAAAGGTAAATGTTGAAATGCAGAGACGAAAGAGTTTGACAAGGCAGGCTGTCAGCACAGAAGTACAGTTTATATGGACAATAGAAGGAACTCCAACAGGTCCATAAGCACTCTGAAGATTAAGGCCAGAGAGGGCATAGGAAACATCGCCCTTAAGAATGTTAATTATAGGCATAGTGGAGTCAGAGGGGAGATGAATAGGATGTATATACTCTGTATCGCCCAGGTTTGATACAAAATCATTTCAGCTGTATCCCATTATTCTGCGTAGACACTCATTACCAAAGGCATCAATCTGCCTCTCCAAGTCCCTATTTAGTGTCTATGTCTCACAGCCATAGAGTAAGACAGGAAGAACAAGCGACTTCAAGATTCGGATTATTTTCCTCCTACACCTTTCTCGACCATGTACTCGTGCCGGGCGAGTCCATAACACCGTGGGTTAAGTAAGTCCGCCGTTAGACTTCCTGGCGAGACCCACCGTTGTTTTGAATTACTCTACCAAGGTATGGTCATGTGCTGGCTAAAGTTGAGCGGTCATTATCAGGTGGGCGACGCAACGGATCTACGGCCGCCGCTAAACGCCGGATAGTGGCAGCGCATATTTCCCCATTACTCCTGAGAATTTTGGGTGCCGTTCTGCCCCCCCACTACCCCTGATACTTTTGGGTGCCGTTCTGCCCCAACATTCAGCCTTCCCTTGTTGGACTCCATGGTGATTGGGGTGAAAGGGGGAAGCGAAATTTAAGAAAAATTATTTGAGTAAAAAAAACTGTCCTCCCCTGGCCTGCCTCTCTTTCCGACCCCCGTATGTCCCTGGATACTCCTAAGCGGTCTTCTATCATTACCACTCTGGATCCTTTCACAGCTCCGATTGGTGCCTCTGGGAAGTCCCTGCCCTTCCGAAGGTCTACTCATGACAACCGTGCAACCTCGAGGTCCACGGAATGGTTCTCGTAAACTCAGGGGCTTCCCTACTCAACAAGGCGAAGTATTGCCTGGATTATAATAAGCCTGTTTCTTATGAAGCCTCGGCAGATCCCTCGTCGAGGGAAGCAAATTATGTTAATTCCAGCTCCTGAGTAACGGTGACTGTATCTCTTTGGAGAACTCTCCCACATATTTCAACCACCTAGTGTCAAATTATAGTTTCCACCCAAAAAGGTGCTTTACTACGCCGCTTCCAATTTGTCAAATTTATTTAATCATTGCGTGTTGCATATTGCACGGCGAGCAGGTCTGGTGTCCTCTTTCCCTATAGTGAAATCCATATCAGAAGTGTCTGCCATATCCCTTAGATGAGGCATGTTCAGCCGTTGGCAAGGATTGGAGTGAAGGGTTAAATGATGAGTGTGCAGTGATAGTAGACGATGCGCCAATGCTTGCCTGAATATATTTCTGGAAGGTCTCAATAGTGCGGGTTAGTTCAACGATATGGACAGTTAACAGCTTCTTGTCTTGCTCCTGGAGCCTTGTTTCTATGTGGTGTTTGATCAGGCACACTACGCTGCCGGATAAATGACCGGTGAAGAAATGAGAAAAAAATTCCAGAACACCAGGTGATGAGGTGGCACAAATGTTGGAGTCAAAGCGCCATGTGTGCGGAGTAGGAAAATGAGTGAAAGGGTGGCCTCGCACCTGAGATCGAGTCAGCAATGCTGTACATTCAAGCAAAGAGTGTGTATGATTATCCTAAGGCGATGCTAAGGTGTGGCGAGAGGGAATGGAAAGATTATAAGGCAAGCAGCGTCGCCAGTCATACAATAATTACCGTACAAATACGGAAATCTGACCGTTTGTACGATGCACAATAACACCTGTACGATAATACGATAATCCCGGAATTTGTACAATAATTCTGTGGAGATGTAAAATAATTTGATTATTCAATTTAAACATTTTCTCTCTCAGCTGCTGAGCATGTAGTGTATGGGTGACGTAAATGCTGGTCTGATAGATAGATAGATAGATAGATATTGACCACAACTTACAATAAAAACGCATCGTCTCTATTTAACAAAATGGTCCAAAAACTAGCATTTCTTTAAAATTCAGAATGAAAATATACACTAGACAAAAACGCAGAATACGTACAAGTTAATAAAAACAGCACCACAAAACATACAGCACTTAAAACGAATAAAACACACAAGAAACACGTTAAAAACAAACAAACAAATAAAAATAAAACACACAAGAAACACGTTAAAAAACAAACAAACAAACAAAAATTACTAAAAAAGTTGAAATCTATAAAGCACACACGGCACATAAGACACCTAAAACACAACACACCAACACATGAAAACACACTTGACACGCTAAACATTTGATACACAATGCATCCCTTACACCAAACACATGAAATACATGATACACGAGACACACGAAATACACAAGACACATGAGACACGTGACACAGGAAAGACTTGATGCACACAAAACACATGAAACATATAAAATACATGAAACACATGCCACATGAAATGATAGATTACATGAAACACATAAACCGCGGGAAACACATAACGTATATCGAGCAAAAATTTATAGCATATAAAATACCTGCAAGACCCTTAGTGGTACGTTTCAAGAATATCATAAATAATCTTGCAGGTTATGTCATCAGGAACAGTACCCGTAAACAAATCCTCAAGGGCAGTAAAGCCGTACTTTTCCCTGATATTCTGTGTCAGAGGACAGTTCTCCACCACGTGCCTTTCAGTCTGCACTGCTCCACCACACACACACACACACACACACACACACACACACGTTCTTCCAAAGGAAGGCGGCCACGCCCCCGTCTGTTGCAGCGACCTGTTTCAATTGCTAACGTGTGGCCGCTCACACGGAAACGTGTGAAAGATATACGGTGGAACTCACTTATCATATGTTTTTTGGTGTATACTTCATGCACTGACAGACTCGGGTTAATTTCCTTATATACTAGACACCTTGAGGAGTTGGAATTTACTATTAAACTGTGGACTTTCTCAATCATAGAGGTCATACCGGGAAGTTCATTTCGTAAAAAGTCTTGAATATGCTTGCTTGTGTGCGTGTTCGCTCTAGTTACACATCGTATAGCAAGCGATAGCGGGTCATCCAGAAAACCTGACCTTTGGGACCACATACTACTATAAAACTTATGTTGCTTGAACTTTATCATGTCTGGAAGCGACGGGTAACCAATTTCGGAATAGCAAACCAAGTTTGATGTTGTTCTCCTGACTCCTAAAAGTTGCTTAAGCGCCCAGTTATATAGATTGATAACTGGCTTGATATCAGCACCCACCCAGGACTCACATCCATACAGCAGGGACGACAGCATAGCAGCATCGAGGACCCGTCGCTTCACGATAAATGGTACATCATTATTCTTCTTAAGAAATGATACATACTTCAGCACCTGACACAGCTTACTTTTCGCGTGTAACTTGACAGCCGAGGACACGGAGCCGTCGCAGGTGAACGGTGATCCCAGATAGACATAACTAGTGCAGTGGTCAATTACCAAACCATCCACGTGCAACGGCTCCGTGTCTCCTGCCTCCTTATATTCGACCTTGTTATAACGACCCAAGATAACCTTGTCAGTAGTGTCACGGTAGGAGAACACCTCGGTTCTTGCGATCATAAATTAGTGCGCGTCGACATTAAAGCTCGATCATCAGTGACTGAAAATAAAGTAAAGGTGCCCAATTTCAAAAGAGCTAACTTCGTAGAAATCCGACAAAAACTAACAGAAATACAACTATCAGATGACGGCAACGTAGAGGAAGCCTGGCTAAGCCTTAAAAATCACTTACTCACTCAGCAGAACACATTCGTCCCCTTGTGCGAGAAGCGAATTAACACTAATAAAAGCCCACCGTGGTTTAATAGCGAAATTAAACAATCAGTCAATGAGAGAAAATTGTTTTACAGGTTAAAGAAAGAACAAAGCACGCCCGAGAACATTAGACTTTATAATGATGCCAGGCGACGAGTAAAAAGACTAGTAGGTCAGGCAAAGCGTAGATATGAAGAAAATATTGCAGCCAACTGTAAAAATAACCCGAAATCTTTCTTCAGTTACATAAACAACAGAAAGGCGATCAAAAGTGGTATTGGACCTTTAACAAACAGCGACGGTGCACTAGTGACTGACAGCCAACACATTGCAAACCTCTTAAACAATTACTTTTCCTCGGTGTTTAATACTAACAGTCTTCCTCTCGCTACCACCAACACCAGTACTATTGTAAATCTCGAGCATGCATTGCCTAATTTTGAAATAACAACCGATGAAGTCCTTAAAGCTCTCCATTCACTTAAAAGAAATAAAAGTCCTGGACCTGACAAAGTATATCCAACTCTGCTGAAAGAAACGAAGAGCGAAATACTCTCCTCCCTCACAACCGTATTCAATATGTCCTTGCGACAAGGCATCGTCCCTTCAGATTGGAAAAAGGCTAACGTGACACCGATTTTCAAGAAAGGAGACAAAAAAGTACCAGGTAATTACAGGCCCATTAGTCTAACTTCGGTTGTAGGTAAGCTACTTGAGGGCATAATTAGAGACAAAATTGTGAGTTACCTTGAAAGCCACTCATTGATTGGGGACTCACAACATGGCTTCCGAAACAAAAGATCCTGCTTATCAAACCTATTATTAACCTTTTTTAACGACCTCTTCACTGTTTATGACGTAACCAAATCACTGGACGTAGTCTATCTTGATTTCCAGAAAGCGTTTGATAAAGTCCCGCATCATAAATTACTTTACAAATTAAAGCAAATAGGTATTGACGGTCAAGTAAACCAATGGATCGCGAATTGGTTGAGCAACAGACAACAAAGAGTAGTGATTGACGGATTTAACTCAGAGTGGGCGCCTGTCACTAGTGGCGTCCCTCAGGGCTCGGTCCTTGGCCCAGTGCTCTTCATTATTTACATCAACGACGTGGATGTTGGACTCAATAACCGCATTAGTAAATTTGCAGACGACACAAAGATTGGTAACTCGGTTCTCACTGACGAAGACAGGCAAAGCCTCCAAGAGGATTTGCACAAAATTTCAGCTTGGTCGGATAGATGGGAGATGCCCTTTAACGTAGACAAGTGCCAGGTCCTTCAAGTTGGAACGAGGAATAAGAAGTTCGAATACGAAATGCGCGGCGTTAAACTCAAAAGCGTTCAATGCGTCAAAGACTTGGGGGTCAAAATCGCGTCAAACCTCAAATTCTCACAGCAATGCATCGATGCAGCAAATAAAGCGAACAGAATGTTGGGCTTCAAAAGAAACTTTGTATTCAAGAATAAAGATGTAATACTCCCGCTCTACAACAGTTTAGTCAGACCCCACTTGGAATATGCGGTACAGTTTTGGTCCCCCCATCATGCAAAGGATATTGCTAAATTAGAAGGTGTTCAGCGTCGGGCAACGAAAATGATCCCTTCCTTGCGCAACAAATCTTACGAAGAAAGGCTTTCTACCCTTAACATGTTCTCTCTTGAGAAACGTCGCCTCCGAGGAAAACTGATCGAATGTTTTAAAATACTTAATGGTTTCACGAATGTAGACAGATCAACATTGTTTATGATCGATGACAGTCTGCGCACGAGGAACAATGGCGTAAAACTCAGATGTAGACAAGTAAATTCAGACTGCACAAAATTTTTCTTCACCAACGTTGTAGTGCGAGAATGGAATAAGCTTCCACCATCAGTGGTCCAGTGTAACACGATTGACTCCTTCAAAAATAAGCTCGACCGTCACTTCCTTCAACTTAATATCAACTAGAGTAGAAGTGCAACGTTTTGGAGTCTTCTGATTAATGTAAAATCACTTAGGTTTAAGGACAGACCACCAAGTCTGGACCATGGGGTCTGTGTGGTCTGATTGTCTATGTAAATCTATGTAAATCCATTAATTACAATCCAAAAAGACATACTATTCATGATTTGCTCCGTCTTCCGAGTTAGACTCTGTATGTATCTGTCAGTATTTAGCCAGCGCCTTTTGGATACAGAGTGCAAAAGATACCAGTCCAAGCAAACCTGGGCTACGTTTAGTGAACGGATTGATTAAACACTGAGCAAACGAATCATAATCGCTTCGTTTCGTAGCAAAGCAAAGAGCCCCAACTACGAATATGTTTATTTCACTGTGAGTGTTTATTTCACTATGAATATGTTTATTTCACTGGGAGTGTATATTTCACTATGATCACCATTGTGGCACCTTATTGACCCCATTTAAGACTGTTAGCTATTACTGTAGCCTGTCTCAATTAAATTTTGATCAGTCTATTTGATCTTTCAGTGTCATTCAAAATATGTCACAAAAGGATTATTGATTACATTATTCAGCCTTTTTATGAAAGGATGTACAATAATACAGATGCAAATACAATAGTTTTGACTGGTTTAGTACGATATTTAGGGCAAATTCACCTGGCAACGCTGAAGGCAAGACTAAACTGTAGTGGGAGAGAGTGAATGAGTGTGTGTGTGTGTGTGTGTGTGTGTGTGTGTGTGTGTGTGTGTGTGTGTGTGTATTTACCTAGTTGTACTCGTAGTTTAACAGGGCCTGGGCTTATGCTCGTGTGGTACCATTTCTATATAATGTGTGTGTGTGTAAGAATGTGTGTGTGTGTGTGTGTGTGTGTGTGTGTGTGTGTGTGTGTGTGTGTGTGTGTGTGTGTGTTCGTTGAGAAGCGAATATTTGCGTACATGACCAAGGCGTCCTCCAATGGCTGAAATTGAGTTCATGACCATTGAGCATGTATATATACGATCTTAATCGGTGAAAAACTGACGATATTTGCAGTTATTGATGACATAAAATAATTGGACCGAGTCTGGCATAGAGCTTTGTTTTCCAAACTACCCTCCTACGAATTCTATCCCTCTCTCCGTACTTCTATCTCTAGTTTCCTTTCTGGCCGATCTATCTCTGCTGTGGTAGACGATCACTATTCTTGCCTTAAACCTATTAACCGTGGAGTTCCACAGGGCTCTGTTCTATTTCCCTCTCTCTTGTTGTTCATCAATGATCTTCTTTCCAAAACAAACTGTTTTACCCATTCCTACGCTGATGACTCAACTCCGCATTACTCATCATCATTCAACACGAGACTCACCCTTTAGAAATTATATGATTCTAGTCTGGACGCTGCAGATCGCTTAACCTCAGACCTTGCTATCATTTCTGATTGGGAAAGGAGGAACTTGGTGTCCCTCGATGCCTCAAAAAACTTAATTTCTCCACCAATCAACTCGACACAATCCTCCAAACACCTATCCCCTATTCTTCGACTAAACACTGCAGTCACTTTCTACAACAATCATTCTCGGTCTATCCTTTACTCAGAATCTTAACTGAAAACTTCAGATCTCCATTCTCGCTGAATCAACTTCCTCCCTTCTCAGATGCTATCCATATTCAGGGGCTTTATCCGCCCTCGTATGGGGTACGCAACTAATGTGAGGGGGTGCTCCACACACAGCTCTGCTAGACAGAGTGGAGTCAAGGGGCCTTCGTCTCGTCAACTCCCCCGTCATACTAGCAATCCTACCCCTTAAATTCCGCAGCAATGTTGCATATATTTCTACCTTCTATCGATACTTTAATACTGACTGCTCTTCTAAACTTGCTAAATTCATACCTTCCCCCTCCCGCGGCCCGCTGCACTCGACTTTCTACTCTTGCTCATCCTTATTCTGTTCAAATCTTTTATGCAAGAGTTAACCAGAATCTTCAATTTTTTATCCCTTCCGCTGGTAAGCTCTGAAACAGCCTTCCTTCGTCGGTATTTTCTTCCGCCTACGACTTGAACTCTTTTAGGTATCAAGACACCTCTCCACCTATAAATGACCTCTCTTTTGGCCTCTCGTTCTTTTTTATTTTATTTTGCCGGAGAAGCGTTTAGCGGCCCTTATTCTGTTTTTGCCCTTGAGCTGCCTCCCTTGCTGTAAAAAAAAATAAAGCATTGGTGGTTCTTTTGGCCCCTGACAAAATGACACTAACGGTGATTAAAGTTTAATTTCCAGAAGTGTTTATAACAGGAACGTGGAAATAACTTTTACAAAGTATCTAGACTTGGTTAAGTCTGATTTTGATCACAGCGTCCTGAAATATCTAAAGTTCATCGCTCATAACATCACCGAGGCCTTTCCATCTAACAAACAATTTAGTATGTTCCTTTCTTTTTTTTTTTTTTCTTTTTTTACTTTGTCTTCCACATCTCCGGTACCCACCCCGTGAAGAAATCCTCATCCTGTTCTCCCAGTCTCTCGAAAAGAAAGCTTCCTATGAAAAACATCACTCGATTAGCTTTAACTATAAAGGTCCTACTAAGAAGTTTTGAGTTAAAAATCCATCAACAGAAATATTTCATGATGCGACTATCAAGAATTTAATTTCTAAACCATCGAAGAGGTAGAGGAAAATAATTGACAGCAGCATAAACTAAAAAAATTGCATAACACAAACCTCATCAATATTCTTCTTCAGCCCAGAGATATAGTCTCTATTTCGCTGCTGATATACAAGCACTTCTTTGCTGATATGGCTGAGCTGTTGTTCCTTAAGCACTATTTCTTCCTGGTGCATTTCCATCTAAAAGAAAGTGAGAATATATGATTACAAAAAATATTTTGTGAATAATTGCATAGTGTAATATAAGGTTTCCAAGAATTCTATGAAGCTGATGCCATCGTCCATAATCTTGATTGGATGACATATAATAATAACATCAAGCATAACCATAGGCATATCGAAAGAAAAGTCTTCTAACGCTGAGAATGCACCTACCTGTAAAAAAATTAAACTTCCTCCGATGCGGACAACTAGCTTTGTGAGGAAAAAAATGTAGGGAGACTGATAAAGTAAATATATATATATATATATATATATATATATATATATATATATATATATATATATATATATATATATATATATATATATATATATATAGATAGATAGATAGATAGATAGATAGATAGATAGATAGATAGATAGATAGATAGATAGATAGATAGATAGATAGATAGATAGATAGATATAGATAGGTAGGAAGGAAGGTAGGAAGACACCTACCGAACGGGCGCAAGCCACTCCCGGTGAGGTATATATGGGAGGTGAGAAGGGAGCTGAAGCCCTCCAAAGACCCTTCCCATGTCCTCACTAACCGTTTCCCTATTGTCTCACCAACACCGGAGAGTAGTTCAGCATGCTCTCTAAAGACAGATCCTCTCTTTATCCACACCACACTACATTCACATAACATATACACCTTTTTCCAAAATTCAAAATTCAAAATGGCTCAATTAAGCAATGCCTCAGGTCCCGCCTGGGGGACCACAAATTCCCAGGAGGACTCCCTTCTGGCTGCCGTCCCGAGAGGTGTCTTGATAACTCCTCGAACCTCTTTCTTCTCAATTTCTGCAACATTCGCGGTCTTCGCTCTAATTTTCATTCTGTGGAACATCATCTCTCCTCCTCTCCTCACCTTCTCTTCCTTACCGAAACACAGGTTTCTGAGGCTACTGACAGCAATCTCTACTCTGTTCCCTCCTACTATCTCTATCCTAAATTTCAATCCAAAGCTGGATGTTGCGCCTACGTGCGCAACGACATCACTTGCTCTCGTGCCCACGACCTTGACTCTTCTGAATTTTCCACCATCTGGTTAAGACTTCACTGTCATTCTATTACTAAATACATCTGTGCTGTTTATCTCTCACCTAACTCTACCAACTATGTAAAATTCTTTGACTATTTGAATTCTAAAGTGGAGCACATCTTGACCCACTCTCCCTTCGCTGAAATCTCCATCCTAGGAGATTTCAATGTTCAACACCAGCTTTGGCTTTCATCCTCTTTCACTGACCATCCTGGTGAACAAGCCTACAACTTTGCTATCCTCAACGACCTAGAGCAGTTGGTCCAGCACCCTACACATATTCCTGACCGTCTTGGAGATCGGCCCAACATTCTAGACCTCTTCCTTACCTCAAACCCTTCTGCTTATTCTGTCAAACTGTTCTCTCCGTTGGGCTCCTCCGATCACAATCTTATTTCTGCATCCTGTCCTATCGCTCCTGTACATCCTCTGGACCCACCGAAGAGGCGATGCTTCTGGCATTTTGCTTCAGCTCGGTGGGACGACCTGAGGATGTACTTTTCCGATTTCCCGTGGAATGATTATTGCTTCCAGGATAGAGACCCCTCTGTGTGTGCTCAGCGCATCACAGAGGTGATTGTCTCTGGAATGGAGGCATACATTCCTCGTTCTTTCTCTACTCCTCACGCTAAAAAGCCTTGGTTTAATCACGCTTGTTCTCGTGCTGTCAATGATAGAGAGGTAGCTCACAAAAGATACCAGAGCCTTCAAACTAATGCTAATTATGAACTTTATATTTCTGCCCGAAATCGTGCCAAATCTATTCTCCGACTAACCAAAAATTCTTTCATTAATAGAAAATGTCAAAACCTTGCTTTCTCTAACTCTTCCCGTGACTTCTGGCATTTAGCCAAAAACATCTCCTCCAACTTCACTTCTTCATCTTTCCCTCCACTCCTCAGTCCTGACGGCAACACTGCCGTCTCATCTATCTCTAAGGCTGAACTCTTCTCTCAAACTTTTTCTAAAAACTCCACAATTTTTTTTTTTTTTTTTTTTTTTTTTTTTTACAGCAAAGGAGACAGCTCAAGGGCACAAAAAAGTAAACATTAATAAAAAATAAAAAGCCCGCTACTCGCTGCTCCTAAAAAGAATCCAAAGAGGTGGCCGAAAGATAAGTCAGTTTCGGGAGGAGAGGTGTCCTGATACCCTCCTCTTGAAAGAGTTCAAGTCGTAGGCAGGAGGAAATACAGATGAAGGAAGATTGTTCCAGAGTTTACCAGCGTGAGGGATGAAAGAGTGAAGATGCTGGTTAACTCTTGCATAAGGGGTTTGGACAGTATAGGGATGAGCATGAGTAGAAAGTCGAGTGCAGCGGGGCCGCGGGAGGGGGGGAGGCATGCAGTTAGCAAGTTCAGAAGAGCAGTCAGCGTGGAAATATCGATAGAAGATAGAAAGAGAGGCAACATTGCGGCGGAATTTAAGAGGTAGAAGACTATCAGTATGAGGAGGAGAGCTGATGAGACGAAGAGCCTTTGCCTCCACTCTGTCCAGAAGAGCTGTGTGAGTGGAGCCCCCCCACACATGAGATGCATACTCCATACGAGGGCGGACAAGGCCCCTGTATATGGACAGCAACTGTGCAGGGAGAAGAACTGGCGGAGACGGTACAGAACGCCCAGCCTCGAGGAAGCTGATTTAGTAAGAGATGAGATATGAAGTTTCCAGTTGAGATTTTGAGTTAAGGATAGACCGAGGATGTTTAGTGTTGAGGAAGGTGATAGCTGGGTGTTGTCAAAGAATAGGGGATAGTTGTTTGGAAGATTGTGTCGAGTGGATAGGTGGAGAGACTGTGTTTTTGAGGCGTTGAAGGACACCAGGTTCTTCTTGCCCCAATCGGAAATAATAGTAAGGTCTGAGGCTAAGCGTTCTGCAGCCTCCAGCCTTGAGTCGTTAAGTTCATGAAGGGTGGGTCTTCTATTAAAAGAAGTTGAATAATGCAGAGTGGAATCATCGGCGTAGGAATGGATAGGACAGTTCGTTTTGGAAAGAAGATCATCAATGAACAACAGAAAAGAGTGGAGATAGGAAAGAACCCTGTTGGACAACAATGTTAATAGATTTTTTGGAAGAACAGTGACCGTCTACCACGGCAGAAATAGAACGGTCAGAAAGGAAACTGGAGATAAAGGTACAGAGAGAAGGATAGAAACCGTAGGAGGGTAGTTTAGAAAGCAAAGATTTGTGCCAGACCCTATCAAAAGCTTTTGATATGTCCAGCGCAATAGCAAAAGTTTCACCGAAACGGCTAAGAGAGGATGACCAAGAGTCAGTTAAGAAGGCTAGGAGATCACCAGTAGAACGCCCCTTGCGGAACCCATACTGGCGATCAGATAGAAGGTCAGAAGTGGAAAGGTGCTTTTGAATCTTCCGGTTAAGGATTGATTCAAAAGCTTTAGATAGACAAGAAAGTAAAGCAATAGGACGGTAGTTTGAGGGATTGGAGCGGTCACCCTTCTTAGGTACAGGCTGTGTGAAGGCATACTTCCAGCAAGAAGGAAAGGTAGATGTTGACAGGCAGAGGCGAAAGAGTTTGACCAGGCAGGGTGACAGCACGGAGGCACAGTTTTAAGGACAATAGGAGGCACTCCATCAGGTCCGTAAGCCTTCTGAGGATTGAGGCCAGAAAGGAATAGAAAACATCATTTTGAAGAATCTTTATAACAGGCATAAAGGAGTCAGAGGGGGGATGAGTAGTAGGAATATGCCCAGAATCGTCCAGAGTGGAGTTTTTAGAAAAAGTTTGAGAGAAGAGTTCAGCCTTAGAGATAGATGAGACGGCAGTGTTGCCGTCAGGACTGAGGAGTGGAGGGAAAGATGAAGAAGTGAAGTTGGAGGAGATGTTTTGGCTAGATGCCAGAAGTCACGGGAAGAGTTAGAGAAAGCAAGGTTTTGACATTTTCTATTAATGAAAGAATTTTTGGTTAGTCGGAGAATAGATTTGGCACGATTTCGGGCAGAAATGTAAAGTTCATAACTAGCATTAGTTTGAAGGCTCTGGTATCTTTTGTGAGCTACCTCTCTATCATTGACAGCACGAGAACAAGCGTGATTAAACCAAGGCTTTTAGCGTGAGGAGTAGAGAAAGAACGAGGAATGTATGCCTCCATTCCAGAGACAATCACCTCTGTGATGCGCTGAGCACACAGAGGGTCTCTATCCTGGAAGCAATAATCATTCCACGGAATCGGAAAAGTACATCCTCAGGTCGTCCCACCGAGCTGAAGCAAAATGCCAGAAGCATCGCCTCTTCGGTGGGTCCAGAGGATGTACAGGAGCGATAGGACAGGATGCAGAAATAAGATTGTGATCGGAGGAGCCCAACGGAGAGAACAGTTTGACAGAATAAGCAGAAGGGTTTGAGGTAAGGAAGAGGTCTAGAATGTTGGGCCGATCTCCAAGACGGTCAGGAATACGTGTAGGGTGCTGGACCAACTGCTCTAGGTCGTTGAGGATAGCAAAGTTGTAGGCTTGTTCACCAGGATGGTCAGTGAAAGAGGATGAAAGCCAAAGCTGGTGTTGAACATTGAAATCTCCTAGGATGGAGATTTCAGCGAAGGGAGAGTGGGTCAAGATGTGCTCCACTTTAGAATTCAAATAGTCAAAGAATTTTACATAGTTGGTAGAGTTAGGTGAGAGATAAACAGCACAGATGTATTTAGTAATAGAATGACAGTGAAGTCTTAACCAGATGGTGGAAAATTCAGAAGAGTCAAGGTCGTGGGCACGAGAGCAAGTGATGTCGTTGCGCACGTAGGCGCAACATCCAGCTTTGGATTGAAATTTAGGATAGAGATAGTAGGAGGGAACAGAGTAGAGATTGCTGTCAGTAGCCTCAGAAACCTGTGTTTCGGTAAGGAAGAGAAGGTGAGGTTTAGAGGAGGACGATTCTGGGCATATTCCTCCTACTCATCCCCCCTCTGACTCCTTTATGCCTGTTATAAAGATTCTTCAAAATGATGTTTTCTATGCCCTCTCTGGCCTCAATCCTCAGAAGGCTTATGGACCTGATGGAGTGCCTCCTATTGTCCTTAAAAACTGTGCCTCCGTGCTGTCACCCTGCCTGGTCAAACTCTTTCGCCTCTGCCTGTCAACATCTACCTTTCCTTCTTGCTGGAAGTATGCCTTCACACAGCCTGTACCTAAGAAGGGTGACCGCTCCAATCCCTCAAACTACCGTCCTATTGCTTTACTTTCTTGTCTATCTAAAGCTTTTGAATCAATCCTTAACCGGAAGATTCAAAAGCACCTTTCCACTTCTGACCTTCTATCTGATCGCCAGTATGGGTTCCGCAAGGGGCGTTCTACTGGTGATCTCCTAGCCTTCTTAACTGACTCTTGGTCATCCTCTCTTAGCCGTTTCGGTGAAACTTTCGCTGGACATATCAAAAGCTTTTGATAGGGTCTGGCACAAATCTTTGCTTTCTAAACTACCCTCCTACGGTTTCTATCCTTCTGTACCTTTATCTCCAGTTTCCTTTCTGACCGTTCTATTTCTGCCGTGGTAGACGGTCACTGTACTTCTAAACCTATTAACAGTGGTGTCCCACAGGGTTCTGTCCTATCTCCCACTCTCTTTCTGTTGTTCATTGATGATCTTCTTTCCAAAACGAAATGTCCTATCCATTCCAACGCCGATGATTCCACTCTGCATTACTCAACTTCTTTTAATAGAAGACCCACCCTACAGGAACTTAACGACTCGAGGCTGGAGGCTGCAGAACGCTTAGCCTCAGACCTTACTATTACACTATTTCCGATTGGGGCAAGAGAAACCTGGTGTCCTTCAACGCCTCAAAAACACAGTTTCTCCACCTATCCATTCGACACAATCTTTCAAACAACTATCCCCTATTCTTTGACAACACCCAGCTATCACCTTCCTCAACACTAAACAGCCTTGGTCTATCCTTAACCCAAAATCTCAACTGGAAACTTCATATCTCATCTCTTACTAAATCAGCTTCCACGAGGCTGGGCGTTCTGTCACGTCTCCGCCAGTTCTTCTCCCACGCACATTTGCTGTCCATTTACAGGGGCCTTGTCCGCCCTCGTATGGAGTATGCATCTCATGTGGGGGGCTCCACCACACAGCTCTTCTGGACAGAGTGGAGGCAAAGGCTCGTCTCATCAGCTCTCCTCCTCATACTGATAGTCTTCACCTCTTAAATTCCGCCGCAATGTTGCCTCTCTTTCTATCTTCTATCGATATTTCCACGCTGACTGCTCTTCTGAACTTGCTAACTGCATGCCTTGCACTCGACTTTCTACTCATGCTCATCCCTATACTGTCCAAACCCTTATGAAGAGTTAACCAGCATCTTCACTCTTTCATCCCTCACGCTGGTAAACTCTGGAACAATCTTCCTTCATCTGTATTTCCTCCTGCCTACGACTTGAACTCTTTCAAGAGGAGGGTATCAGGACACCTCTCCTCCCGAAACTGACTTATCTTTCGGCCACCTCTTTGGATTCTTTTAGGAGCAGCGAGTAGCGCTTTTTTTTTATTAATGTTTACTTTTTGTGCCCTTGAGCTGTCTATATATATATATATATATATATATATATATATATATATATATATATATATATATATATATATATATATATATATATATATATATATATATATATATATATATATATATATATATATATATATATATATATATATATATATATATATATATATATATATATATATATATATATATATATATATATATATATATATATATATATATATATATATATATATATATATATATATATATATATATATATATATATATATATATATATATATATATATATATATATATACATATATATATATATATATATATATATATATATATATATATATATATATATATATATATATATATATATACACACACACACACACACACACACACACACACACACACACACACGGCCCGGTAGCTCAGAGGTAGAGCGTCTGGTTCACAACCAGAATGACCGGGGTTCGACTCTCCGGCCGGGTGAAGATAAGTTGGGTTTATCTTCTTTCACGTGTACCCCCTGTTCACCAAGCAGTGAATAGGTACGCGACGTCAGGCAAGGAGTTGTGACCTCGTTGTCGCGGTGTGTTGTGTGTGAGTGGTCTCAGTCCTACCCAAAGAACGGTACTACGAGCTCTGTGCTCTTCCGTAGGGAACGGCTGGCTGTCTCGAGAGAGACCCGCAGCAGACCAAGAGGTGAATTACACACACACTCGTGTTGAGAGACTCCACAACATTGTGGGCCAGGCCAATCCATCAAGTAACTTTCTGGCAATAACCAGCATTGTTATGTACTGCGTTACCAAGGTATGTGTAACTTTTGATGTCTTTGGCATCTTTACCACATGCATGAACAGACTTAACTGCGTCATCCAGCAAGCCTTCAAATAACTGTACTTTTTATTTTTGGCCAGGAGACCTTCAGAACTAGTAGATTCACTTCCTCATGGAGTGCTTCAAAAGCCATCACACATGCTGACACGTCCATCACGCAGGCTCGTTGTATGCTGAATGAAGGAATGAAGAGAGCAACCAGGGTTGTTATGCACCTATACAGGTGCTCTGCGCATTATTAACAAGATCTAGTGTATGGTTACATGAGGGCTGGGCAAGGGAGCAGCTGCTGTCACCTGCTTTCTGCCAATCCCAGTATGGCCGCCGGCCGACCAGAATGACCTCACTTTTTCCGCTCCTCGGCCTCCCCTCCCATCCTTCCTCTATGGTTGGCATGTCAGCGTTCCACAAGAACGCGAAGTACTATACTCTGTCTATTTGTAGCTTGCAAATGGATCCTAGGCTGTTTTCGTAAGCTCGTCGCTGATTGGCCAGCGACCTGAGGCGGCTTCTCCCGCTGATCTTCAAAAACAGACCTCTCCACACTATAAGTTTTACTTCTATGCTCTGTAGCTCACTTATGTCGAGTAATACTTACTTGATTTCTTCATCATTGGACTGTAAAATGATCGTGCATTCCGACTGAATTGATAAAAAAAAAAGGCAAATTGACGAAAATAAACGATATAATGCGAGTTGAGGTCAACGACGGGGTTATTGATCTTTATACCTCTCTTTATTCCATGCCGATTTTCTCATGGAATTATCAAGCTACTGGAAAAAAAATAGCAAGTGATAAAGAAAATTCTCTTGAAGACGATGGTGTCAACAGATTACCGATAAGTTAAAAAGGAAGGGAGCTAAGCAAGGTTTAGAACAAAGCTTTAGCCGCTGGACGAGTGGCTTCGTATCGCATGGATACACGCTTCTCTCTCTCTCTCTCTCTCTCTCTCTCTCTCTCTCTCTCTCTCTCTCTCTCTCTCTCTCTCTCTCTCTCTCTCTCTCTCTCTCTCTCTCTATATATATATATATATATATATATATATATATATATATATATATATATATATATATATATATATATATATATATATATATATATATATATATATATATATATATATATATATGTATACATATGTATGTATATATATATATATATATATATATATATATATATATATATATATATATATATTATGAAAATAAATAAAGTTCGGATTTTTTTATTTTTTTTACAACAAAGGAGACAGCTCAAGAGCACAAAAAAGTAAACAATAATAAAATAAAATAAAGGCCCGCTACTCGCTGCTCCTAAAAAGAATCCAAGGAGGTGGCCGAAAGAGGGTCCATTTCTGGAAGAGAGGTGTCTTGATACCCTCCTCTTGAAAGAGTTCAAGTTGTAGGCAGGAGGAAATACAGATGAAGGAAGATTGTTTCAGAGTTTACCAGCGTGAGGGATGAAAGAGTGAAGATGCCGGTTAACTGCTGGTTAACATAAGGGATTTGGACTGTAAAGTGATGAGCATGAGAAGAAAGTCGTGTGCAACGTGGCCGCGGGAGGAGGGCAGGCATGCAGTTAGCAAGTTCAGAAGAGCAGTCAGTGTGAAAATAACGGTAGAAGATAGAAAGAGAGGCAACATCGCGGCGGAATTTAAGGGGTAGAAGACTATCAGTAAGAGGAGGAGAGCTGATGAGACGAAGAGCCTTAGATTCCACTCTGTCCAATAGAGCTGTGTGAGTGGAGCTTCCCCACACGTGAGAAGCATACTCCATACGAGGGCGGACTGTATATGGATAGCAACTGTGCGGGGGAGAACTGGCGGAGACGATACAGAACGCTCAACCTCGAGGAAGCTGATTTAGTGAGAGACGAGATGTGAAGTTTCCAGTTAAGATTTTGAGTTAAGGATAGACCGAGGATGTTTAGTGTTGAAGATGGTGACAGCTGAGTGTTGTTGAAGAATAGGGCATAGGTGTTTGTTAGATTTTGTTGAGTTGATAGGTGGAGAAATTGGGTTTTTGAGGCATTGAAGGACACAAGGTTCCTTTTACCACATTCGGAAATGATAGTAAGGTCTGAGGTTAAGCGTTCTGCAGTCTCCAACCTTGAGTCATGTAACTCCTGTTGAGAAGATCTTCTGTTGAAAGAAGTTGAATAATGCAGAGTGGACTCATCAGCGTATGAGTGGATAGGACAGGTTGTTATGGAAAGAAGATCATTGATGGATAACAGGAAGAGAGTGGGTTATAGAAGAGAGCCCTGTGGAACACCCCTGTTGATAGGATTAGGGGAAGTACAGTGACCGTCTACCACAGCAGAGATAGAACGGCCGGAAAGGAAACTGGAAATAAAGGAACAGAGAGAGGGATAGAATCCGAAAGAGGGCAGTTTAGAAAGCAAAGACTTGTGCCAGACTCTATCGAAGGCTTTCGATATGTCTAGCGCAACTGAGAAAGTTTCACCGAAACGGCTAAAAGAGGATGACCAAGAATCAGTTAAGAGAGCAAGAAGATCGCCAGTAGAACGCCCCTTGCGGAACCCATACTGGCGATCAGATAGAAGATTAGAAGTGGAAAGGTGCTTTTGAATCTTCCGGTTAAGGACTGATTCAAAAGCTTTAGATAGTCAGGAACGTAAAGCTATAGGGCGGTAGTATGAGGGATTGGAACGGTCACCCTTCTTAGGCACAGGCTGCACGAAGGCGTACTTCCAGCAGGAAGGAAAGGTAGATGTTGATAGGCAGAGGCGAAAGAGTTTGACCGGGCAGGGTGTCAGCACGGAAGCACAGTTTTTAAGGACAATAGGAGGCACTCCATCAGGTCCATAAGCCTTCTAAGAGTTGAGCCCAGAGAGGGCATAGAAAACATAATTCTTAAGAATCTTAATAACACGCATGAAGGAGTCAGAGAGGGGATGAGTAGGAGGAATATGCCCAGAATCGTCCAGAGTGGAGTTGTTACAGAAAGTTTGAGTGAAGAGTTCAGCCTTAGAGATAGATGAGACGGCAGTGCTGCCGTCAGGGTTATGAAGAGGCGGGAAAGAGGAATAAGTGAAATAGGAGGAGATATTTTTGGCTAAATGCCAGAAGTCTCTGGAAAAATTAGAGAAAGCAAGCTGTTGACATTTCCTATGGATAAAGAAGTTTTTGGTAAGTCGAAGAATAGATTTGGCACGATTCTGGGCGGAAATATAAAGATCATGGTTAGCGGGAGTTCGAAGGCTCTGGTACCTTTTGTGAGCTGCCTCTCTTGGATCTTGGATGGATGACTTATGATGAATCCTCATCAGAAGATGGGAGAGTGATGACGAATGAATCGATGAAGTTGTCAACCACGACATCTCTCGCTGCATCATCTGACTGCAGTTTTTGTTCATGCTGGACAGCATTTATCCAGTTTTCCTTTGTAACATGTTGTAAGGAGTCTTGTATAAGTGGCTTTAGATCGGCGATCTTAAATGTGTTTCTTTTCGACACGTACCCTTTAACTTGACCCCAAATGAGCTCAATGGGGTTGTACTGGCAGTGGTACGGCAACAGGCGGACGACTGTATGGCCGTGATCTGAAGCGATCTTGTCGACAACGAAGTTTGTGTCGGCAGAAGAGACGTGTTGACTTACATGATGCAGAAGGTCTATCTTGAGAATAACTTCTGGCACTGCTACGCCCTTCTTCTTCAGCCACTCTCGTATCGTTGCTTTGTTGTCTGAAGCTGTTGGTGGCTTGTGAAGTTTTCTTGAGTGATAAGATGCATTATCCATCACAACTACTGACGCTGGAGGAATGTTGGGTAAGAGTTGGTTTGTGAACCACTTTTCAAATGTTTCTGCATTCATTTGATCATGGTAATCCCCGACATTTTTTGCTTGGAAAACAAGGGCGACCCCGGGAACAAATCCTTCTCTTGATCCAGCGTGGAGAATGATCAAGCGGCCTCCCTTCCCGGTCGGCACCCTGACTCGCGTAGCATGTCCTTCATCTTCATTCATCCAACATTTGAAAACCGTGTAGTTCTGGTTAATCCACGTCTCGTCCAAATATACGATGTTTTTGTCTGTGCTTAAGTGTTTCCTCATTTCACTTAAAAACTTGCTTCGTGCAAATTGGACATCATTCCTTTCCAATTAAAATGAATTTTCGCCCATAAACCTTTGCGTACCGAAATCCAATTTTCTTCAGAACTCTTCTCAGTGTTTCATGGCTGCCAGGATATGAGAGGTTGTTCTTCATTTCTCCGTGAATTTTGTCGAGTGTGGGCATTTCTTTTCTTTCATAAAACAGCAAAAATGCTCTGTGCAGTACACCTTCATTGAAGTTATCAAAGAAGTCCGTGATGGGTTTTGATCGCTGCCTTTTCTTGGGAGACGTAAACTTGGGAGCGTGATGCTCTATATTTTCTCTTGCTTGTCTCTTGATGGTTTCGACGGTTCTTTCACTGATGCAAATTGCAGCAGCTGCACAACAATTAACCCCTGATAATTGCTCAAGATGGCTTCCATTCTGCTTCTCTTGCTCAAAGTACTGGCAGATATTGAAGATAACTTTTTTTGTTTGGCTGTGTAGATGCTGGGAGAGTCTTGGTTGAGCAGTCATGTCGAGCGTGTCTGGTCTGGTCAAGGACGCTGACTGACCTGAGGCTGAGTCACCTGTCCTGACCTCTTAACTGGGTGGATGACGGGCGTGTCTGGGAGTGTTTCCACCACCAGGATTTCAATGTATTTTTTTTTCTTACTTATGTCAGCTTATTTTAACGTATTTTTCTTCACAATATAATTTAAATATAATTGTGAAACTACTTACCCATCCCAATACGAAAGAAAAACTCATTAATAGGTACTGCATGTTATTAATAACACTGTAAAATATGTATGCCACGTTTCTTTATATGTTTATAAATATTTTATCTATTATAGGTTTACTGTGCCTCCATACATTATAATACTAAGATTAAACATGTATGCATATTTCCTGATCATATCTGCCATGGTTTTACTTATATTGAAACATTTCTACAATGCGGATCAAAAGACACGTGGCAGAGCTCTACAACGGGATTCCCCAACGCTCGCCCCACCCCAGCCACATTTTAAGGAAAGTTCTACCATAGGTGGTCTGTCCTTAATCCTAAGTAACTCTACATTAATCAGATGGCTCCAAAACTTTGCATTTCAAATTAAGTTTAGTTTAGTTAAAGGAAGTGACGGTCGAGCTTGTTTTTATTAAAGGAGTTAATCGTGTTACACTGGACCACTGAGGGCGGGAGCTTAATCCATTTTCGCATTACAACGTTGGTGAAGAAAAATTTGGTGCAGTCTGAATTTACTAGTCTACATTTAAGTTTTGTGCCATTATTTCTCCTTCGCAAAGTGTCATCGATCATAAACAATTTTGAATTGTCCACATTCGTGAAACCATTAAGTATTTTAAAACATTCGATCAGTTTTCCTCGGAAGCGACGTTTCTCAAGAGAGAACATGTTAAGGGTGGAAAGCCTTTCTTCGTAGGATTTGTTGCGCAAGGAAAGGATCATTTTTGTTGCCCGACGCTGAACACCTTCTAATTTAGCGATGTCCTTTGCATGGTGGGGAGACCAAAACTGTACCGCATATTTCAAGTGGGGTCTTATTAAACTATTGTAGAGCGGAAGTATTACATCTTTATTCTTGAATAAAATGTTTTTTTTTCAATGAAGCCCAACATTCTCTTCGCTTATTTGCTGCATCGATGCATTGCTGCGAGAATTTGAGGTTTGACGCGATTTTAACACCTAGTCCTTGACGCACTGAACGCTTTTGAGTTTGACACCGCGCATTTCGTAATCGAACTTCTTATTTCTTGTTCCAACATGAAGGACCTGGCACTTGCCTACGTTCAAGGGCATTCCAATCTGTCAGACCGTGCTGAAATTTTGTGCAGATCTTCTTGGAGGCTTTGCCTGTCTTCGTCAGTGAGAACCGAGTTACCAATCTTTGTGTCGTCTGCAAATTTACTAATGCGATTATTGAGTCCAACATCCACATCGTTGATGTAAATAATGAAGAGCACTGGGCCAAGAACCGAGCCCTGAGGGACGCCACTAGCAACCCCGGCAGCCACTTTGAGTTAAATCCGTCGATCACCACTCTTTGTTGCTCAACCAATTCGCGATCCATTGGTGTACTTGACCGTAAATACCTATTTGCTTTAATCTATATAGTAATTTATGATGTGGGACTTTATCAAACGCTTTCTGGAAATCAAGATAGACTATGTCCAATGATTTGGTTACGTCGTAAACTGAGAAAAGGTCGTCATAAAAGGTCAATAGGTTTGATAAGCAGGATCTTTTGTTACGGAAGCCATGTTGTGAATCCCCAATTAATGAGTGGCTTTCAAGGTAATTCACAATTTTGTCTCTAATTATATTCTCGAGTAGCTTACCGACAACTGAAGTAAGAATAATGGGCCTGTAATTCCCTGGTATTTTTTTGCCTCCTTCCTTAAAAATCGGTGTCACGTTAATCTTTTTCCAATCCGATGGGACGGTGCCTTATCGCAAGAGAGAGAGAGAGAGAGAGAGAGAGAGAGAGAGAGAGAGAGAGAGAGAGAGAGAGGAAATATGGAAACATGGATATGCATGCAACGGAAAGCCTATTGGCTCATAACGAGGTTGCCCGCTTTGGTGATTTAATCTGCTGGACGGTAACTTGGGGCCCGGAGAGCAAATGAAAGCACCTCGGTATTCAGTGTAGCCAACTCCTGACGCAACGAAATGATGGTCGATTCGGTTTTTGAAGGAGTTCGCACATACTACTCATGAGGGAAGATTGTTCCAGTGGTGGATGACTGTTTGAAAAGAAACTCCTTCCAATGTCTGTGCTACATCGACTCGACTGAATGAGTAAACCGTTATTTCAAGTTCTTGAGTCTGTTTGCAGTTCAAAAAATTTGGTGTAATCGACGTTATTGAACCTTTTCAGGTACTTGAGCTATTAAGCATATCCCCTCGTAGGCGTCTTTTCTCCAGTGTAAAGAGATTGAGTAGCTTGAGTCGTTCCTCGTATGATTGAGCCCTTAAGGTTGGAATCATTTTTGTGGCGCGTCGTTCAATCCTTTCTAGTAAATCAATGTCCTTTCTGTAATTAGGAGAACTGTACTTAATACTCGGGATACGCTCTTACAATGGAATTATTCAAGGATAACATAACGTCTGGCGTTTTACTCTCGAAGTTCCTCGCTATGAATCCGAGCATAGTGGTGCCTTTGTTGTATGCTTTTTTACAGTGCTTCGCGTGTTTCAGGTCTTTGCTGATAGTGACCCCAAGATTCGATTCCTCCTGCATCGCCTGCAGAGGTTTCCTATGCATTTTTTTTTTTTTTTTTTTTGTTGCTTGCTATTGCCAATCATTCCCCAGGGCCTGGGGGGCGGCCAGGTCGGCTTTCTTCTTGGGCCTGATGGGTGGGCCCAGCCCGTTCTGGCCGCAGGCGAGTGTTTAGTGGCGCCATCTCTTGCATTGGCATGCTGCCCCCGGAACTCGGAACTCGTTCTTGGACAGCTTCCTCTGAGTCGGGTTGATGGGTGGGTCTTCAGGACAGCATGTGGTAGTTTTAAGCCACTCTGTGCGGTGACTGAAAAAAAAAATGACGTGGATTGAGATTCGAACCCGCGTCGTCCATCACGCGGCGAATGTTGGTCCAGTACGCTACCAGTTCGGCCACCGCCTACCCTACGCATGATGTATGTGTTGTAACTATTTCTGAACCCAATGTGCATGACTTTCCATTTATCAACATTAAAGGACATTTGCCACTTTTCAGACCATTCGATAATTTGATTGAGGTCTTTTTGAATGATTTCGAAGTCGGTCTTTGTGAAGACCTTTCCGCCCACCTTGGTGTCATCAGCAAATTTCGATAGGGAGGATTTCAGTCCTGATTCTAGGTAGTTGATATAATATATCATATATTATATGATAAAGAGAATGGGTTCCAGCACTGACCCTTGAGGCATTCTACTATAGTCTGTTTCATTCCATCTGTCCACCAACAAAGTGGGAATTTTGATGGATGTGGCACCTGAGCATTTCTAGTTCGTGAATACGTGAATATCACCTGTTGTGATAGACATTCTCGCTTATATTTCAATAGTATATTTGAATGTTTATGTATACAATAAACAACTCAGTCATCTGCATCAATAATTTAACATACAAGCACACGAAATGACAAGCTTGTATCAAATAACATGGTCACATCATGCTCGAACGATCTATGGCTTTTCAAATTCATTGATAGCTCATAATTTACTGCATGTAAATAATGATTAATAATCGAAATAACAGAATGCAATGCTAGGCTATTTAGAATATTAGGCTAATCATGACGTTTACATGCAACACATCAAAATTCCTTACGTATAGCGACTTGCAGAGTCGGATATCACTTTATGTACCTGAAGGAGATGAAATATGGATATCTAAAAGGCTATGAATCGTTCGAGTACGATCAGACTATACTGTTTGATATACAAATTATTCTTTCGTGTCCTTGTATGGTAGATTATCGATGCAAATCGGTATGTTTGCGGTTCATATAAAGACTTCAAGTTTTTTTGTATACACAAACGTACAAATATATCACTGAAAATATAAAGTTGATCACGCAATCACGAACTAACAATGCGCAGGTGCATCTATAGTGCATCTATAGGTGCATCTATAGTGACTAGCAGCCACTCGGAAGTCTGTCCGCTGAGTAGCACTCGTTTTCTGTCGGTATGTCAATCTACGCGATCAGATTGGCTAAAGTGCCCGCCGAGTTCAGTTTCTTAAGGATTCGCTCGTGCGGTACCTTATCGAAGGCTTTCTGAAAGCCCAGGTATATAACATCACTGGGGATGTGATCATCCGTGTTCTTATATATACCTTGGAAAAAGTCTAATAGATTTGTTAAGCAGGAGCGCTTGTTTCTGAAGCCGTGCTGGGTTCTGAAGCCGTGCTGGGTGTCGGAAATCATATTATTGTCTTCTAGAGGCTTGACAAATTTGTCTCTGAAAATTTTCTCGAGTATTTTGCCTGCCACCAGTGTTAAACTTATGGGCATGTAATTTAATGCAACGCTTTTGTCTCCTTTTTAGAAAATCGGTGTTACGTTTGCCATCTTCCAGTTTTCAGGGACCTTGTTTAGTTATACTGACCGGTTAAATATTAGTGAGTGGCTAAAGTATTTGCAGTTTAAGCTCTTATAGTAGCCGCGGGGACAAATTGTCGGGTCCCATTGACTTGTTCGTGTCGAGTTTGTCCAAGTATTTTTTCACTTCTTGGTCGCATATTGTGTCAGTTTCCAGGGGCGAGATCCTCCTCGGCGGGTCTGGGCCCTCAGGGATGGTTTCGATGCCCTCGCCTGTGAATACGGATGCGAAGTGGCTGGTTTACTGTCCTGGGTTAGAGATCCGGTCTCGTCTGCCAGAGGGCCAATATTAGATTTTTTTTTGTGAATAATTTTTTGGAGTCTTGATTTCGCGCGCTATTTGTTTTCATAGTTGCGTTTACTACTCCGAATAAGGGTGCGACAAGCTCTGAGGCTGTTGCGGTACTGTGGACGGACCTCGGCCGTGTGATTCTCTTTCATCAGGTATAATTCCTTTTTTTCAAGTTTACTGCCCATTTTATTTCTCTGGTCATCAACGGTGGATCTACGGCACCATTTACTCGCCTGGATTTCGTAGGCACTGTAGCCTTCTCTACCTCAAGGAGCTTATCTTTGAAGACGTTCCACGTGTTGTCGATTATATTGGCGGTGAGATTAAGTTGACCTCAGGTCGCAGGGGGAAGCAGCTCACGGGCTAAGTTGAAATTTGCTTTTTTTTTGTAATCTGGTATCACTGACGGATTATCTATGAGTTTGTGGCCTATGTTGACATCAAAATGGATTAAGTGGTGATCGCAACCACTAAATTTCTCACCAATTTCACAGTTGCGAATGAGGTCGGGGTCGCTTACTGGTACCAGAACCAGCAGATTGTTTTCTCTTGTCGGTTGAGTTACAACTTGAGTGAGGAACGAATCCTCCACCATTTCTATGAGCCTGTTACCATCTTGATATCCAATCAACAGTCCCCAGGCAATGTTAGGGCAATTAAAGTCCCCGATTATTATTGCTTCTTTGCTTTGTGTTAGAGAGTGAATCTTTTCGTACAGGGCAGAGTCGTCGGCTGCCTATTGTTTTGGGAGCCTGTATACGGTTGCGAGTGTTAGTTTCTTATTATGCGTCTTTTTCCCACGTAGAAGAAATCGTATTTCTCTTCGTCCTGTTTGTCTATTTTTATGGCAGACAGCGTACTTTTTCCGTAGTGTATTACTCCTTTTCCTTTTTTGTGCGTTCGGTGGGAAAATTAATTGGAGGATTAGAAAGAGGAGGAGGAGGAGGAGGAGGAGGAGGAGGAGAAGGAGAAGGAGAAGGAGAAGGAGAAGGAGGAGGAGTACAAAGGAAAAGCAAACAGCAACAGACCTCTTGGTCCTAACTAGGCTGTTTGTTGTTGCTACCATCTACTCTAATCCACGAGTCAGAGACACAGGACAGCAAATACGACGGCTCTTTCCCCTCCCACCAGTCCCTTCAGCCGAGGCTGGCATGAAACGGAAGAATACCATGTAGTATAGAAAAACTACAATGGAATTTTACATGGACAGAAGGAAGATCATACACAACAACTTAGCTAACACTACTTTCTGTTAGACCGGAACAAAATAGCGGATGTTCGGGTTAGCTTCTAAATATTTGTCTAGTCGGTTTTTGAACGTGCAAATAGTTTCGCTTTCCACGACGTTCTGAGGCACACCATTCCATACAATGATGACACGGTTGAAGAAGTGTTTTGATTCATTTGAGTAGAAACGCTTCCTCGTTATTTTGTATCCATTGTTTCTTGTTACACTTGATTGAGAGACTGTAAAATAATCATGAACATTAACATTATCGAATCCCTTGAAATTTTTAAACATTTATTTAAAGTCACCTCTTAGCCAGCGCTGTGATAAGCTGAATAAGTTAAGTTCTTTAAGTCTGTCTTCGTACGGTTTGTATAGCAGTCTAGGAATCATTTTCGTGGCTCGACGCTGCACCCTCTCGAGTTTATCAATATCCTTTCTATACTAGGGAGACCAAAACTGAACGCAATACTCAAGATGTGGGCGAACTAACGAATTGTACAGTGTCAATATTACTTTTTCCGATTTGTGTTCAAACGTACGACCAATAAATCCGATCAGTTTGTTCGCAGTTTTTACTACTTCTGTGCAATGTTGCCCCGGTTTAAGATCGTTCGAAATTATTACTCCAAGATCTTTTTCTTTTTTGGCTTCAGAGAGTTGCACTCCGTTAATTTGATAATGAATACGATCGTTGTTGATTCCGATATGCATAACCTTGCACAATTCAATACTGAAATTAATTTGCCACGTTCGTGCCCAACTACTTAACGTTCGAGATCAGCTTGGAAGTGTTCTTTATCCATTGTCGTAGTGACTCTGCCGGCAATTTTTGTGTCGTCTGCAAATTTCGATATTTTACACGATAGCCCCTCGTCAATGTTATTTACGCACACTAAAAACAGAACAGGTCCCAACACCGACCCCTGTGAAACACTGCTTTTGACATCTCGCCAGTCGGATGATATACCATTCATAACAACTCTCTGTTTACGGTCGGTAAGCCAGTCTTTGAGCCAACTATGAATATTACCAGTTATACGGTGAGCTTGCAATTTACTAAGGAGGCGGTTGTGAGGGACTTTGTCAAATGCTTTCTGGAAATCCAAATATGCAATGTCTACTGATTGATTTTCATCGTACACATTAAAGATGTAGTTGAAGGAACTGAGATGGTTAGTCAAACAGGAGTTACGTTAGCGAGTTTCCATTCTAGTAGTGCTTTTCCTGTGTTTAGCGACTTTGAGAATACGTTTAAGAGGGGCTTGCTGATCTGATGTTTTGCCTCTTTAAGAATACGCGGGGATATTTTATCTGGGCCGGGCGTTTGGGTTACTTTAATATTATCGATAATTTGTACTATATCACTTTCTGCAATGTCGCTAATACTACTCAAGGATGTGTCATCAATATAGCTAGGGGCTTCCGGTTGCCTTTCGGATAAGATTTCTTCTGTAAAAACGGAGCAAAAAAATCATTCAATATGTTAGCTATTTCTTTATCATCATTCGTGGATTCGCCATTTACAGTTGTTATTGGGCCAATACTGGGGGTGAGAACTTTTTTTATTTCTTACGTAGGCAAAAAATTATTTAGGATTTATTTTGCTGGTGCTTCCAATATGAAGCTCTAGGTTTCTTTTATTGAGACGTATGATTCTTTTTGTTTCTCGGCGTAATCTTTGGAATTCAATTTTGTCTGTTTCATTATTTGTGATCAAGTATTTGCGACGCGCTCGATTCTTATTATCAATTTGGCGTTTGAGTTGATTTTTCCACAACTTAGGCTTCCAGTTGGCTGTTGGTCGTCTTTTATGGAATGGTACGCATAAATTCACGGTTCTACGTAAAATTTATGTGAATGTTTCCCAAGCTTTATTTATATCTGAAGCTGCAGAGATTTCGCTCCACTCTGCATTCGCTAGTAAATTTCTTAGTTTGTCAAAGTCCGCACGTCGGTAAAGAGGTATTCTTTCTTCACTCGTTTTCATGTCCTCTTTGATTTTTATCTTAAACGAAATCATTCGATGATCGCTGTCGCTGAATTCTGTACCAACATTGAGATCATTAACTAGGCTTTCTTTAGTTGTGTGAACAAGATCGAGGATGTTATTTTCGCGAGTTGGTTTATGCACATGCTGATAAAGCGCACTTTCTAATAAGTTACTGTATAGATCGTGACCTGAGTGTATATTTAACGTGTCTCCCCAGCTCTTTACTGACAAGTTAAAGTCTCCCATAATTACAGCTTCAAATTGATTGCATATGTTAGAAATTTGTTCGAAGAGTTTTCTTTCCATTTGCATTGCTTGGTTTGGAGGTCTATAAACAGTGCCAATAACTAATTTACTTGAACGGTTTTTAATTTCTACGAAAACGGTGTCTATATTGTTTATTCTTTCTACTTTGATAAGACGTGGACTTAAACCAGCTCGAATATATAAGACGACGCCACCATCAACTCTGTTTTCTCTGTCGCAAAGAAAAATTGAATAGCCGGGTAAGCTAAATTCCGGAATAAAATCTTTGTTATTTGTATTCAACCATGACTCCGCGACGGCGATAATGTGTAAGTTTTCCGTTGCAGCAAGTTCTTCCAGGTCTATGAATCTATTTTGAATGCTGCGGGCATTTACATAACACGCGTTTATATGGTCATGGTGGGATTGGTTGGTGGTCCTTTGATTGTTTACGTGACGTTCTCTATCGGGGCTCGCTTGTTTGTTTGTTTGTTTGTTTTTTGTTTTTGTTTTTCTCTGAAAAGTGACACTTGCTCACTAAGAAGTCTTCAAAGTTTAGTCACCCCGGCGGGATTTAGGTGCACACCATCGCGTTCGTACAAGTAATTTGCACTATAGAAGTTATTCGAAAAGTTCACAAACTTGACATTTTCTTGAGCACATAATGACTTTAGTCGGTTGTTATATAGTTCTGAAGGCTTTGCTGTAAAAAGCTTTACTTTCTCTCATCCGCGGGAGGATACCAGATATCATTATGTTGTCTGTTTTTTCCTTGAATTGTCGGATCAGTCTACGATACTTTTCCATTAATTCTTCTGAACGATTGGCCTTTATGTCGTTTGTTCCGACATGGATGACGAACAGTGAGTTTTGATACGAGCCGGTCATAACATCGTCGCGCGCCGCAGTGATGCCATCTACACCTATGCTAGAGAAACACATGCGCTTACGCTTCTCATATGAAGCACGACCGCAAAATTCTGTTAACTGACCGCTGATCATTAAATCGCCAATTAACCGGGTTTCGTGTTGCTCATCAACTTTCTCCTTTAAAAATAGCAAATCGATTGAAGGTCGTGAGTTGCAACATTTTTCTTGGTTTAGGAGGCCTGGCTCCATTCCTTACAGGAATGAAACCGTCATCAGGTGCTTCGGTACCCGGATTTCTTGTGACTTGGGCATAGGTCGGTTCGGTCGGGTTGGGCAAAGAAGGGGCAGTGTCGCTAGCCTGCGGCACAACTATGTTGGCCGCAACAAACTCCTTCAAGGATTCGTGTTGTTTTTCTAGGATGTCATATTTCATTTTCAAATCGTCGTAGGTCGCTAACACGAAAGCTACAAGCAGAGGAGTTTCTAAAATACTTAGAAGCGTACTTCTCGCAACATACTTCACAATCTCTCAGGTTGGACGACATTTTGAATTAGCAATTTCTTAACTGACAATGAAAGCAATTAGAGCGCTGTTACTGTAAAACTTAAGGGTGTCACCATAATACAATTTGAAAAAGTTAAATGCACAGAAAAGAGATACTGCGGTTTCCCAGTGCCCCAGGAAAATAAAGGTATGGACCAGAAAAACCCAGAAAATGGCCATTATGAGTGATGAGCCTTCGGATTTAAAGCTGGCAACCTTGTCAACCCGGTCAAATTTGTCCTTGAGCTTTGTCCCAAAAAGACTGGGGCCGGCGTGGTTACCCATCACCTACACTGGGTAGAGAGAAAGGAGTCAGCCACCCAAGAGCATCATAACATGTGTCCCCCTTCAAGCACGAGCCTTGCGGGCCATGGCCCAAGGCACCTGTCACAAGGTATGCTCCAAGGACTCCGCAGGAAAAAAGAACACCGCCGCGTAGACTCCGAAGTGACTAGAACCTCCCGGGATAGTGAGGGAAACATCGGAGGAAGACTGAGACTAGAGGCTGGGTAGAATACCTGTAGAAAGGAAGGAAGGGAAGGGATGTGTCCTCAAAGTGTAGGGGAGGGTGACAACCCTTGGATAGACTACCCATAGGAAGGAAAAAAAAAAAAAAAAAATAATAGTCCGGAGAGAAAGAAAGAAGTCCCTTTTAGTCGCCTTTTACGACATGCAGGGAATACGGTGGTGGAATTCTTACACCCCCCAACCACAGGGAGGAGGAGGAGGAGGAGGAGGAGGTGCAGCTAATTAGAGTCCCCTACACGCAGAGCCAGGGAGGGAGGGAGGGAGGAGGGTGGAGAGTGGAGAGAGAGAGAGAGAGAGAGAGAGAGAGAGAGAGAGAGAGAGAGAGAAAGGAGTATGGGGTGGAGTAGGAAAAGGGTTTGGAGGATTAGAAAGAAGGGGAGGAGGAAAAGGAGAAGGGGGGGAGGAGGAGGAGGAGGAGGTGCAGCTAATTAGAGTCCCTTAAACGCAGAGCCAATTATCATGTTTAGTGAGCATATTTTTCTAATGACTAAAAGATCCCGTTGCATTCACATTTTTATTGAAAAATAAAATAACTGTCGTCTGCACATATATAAAACCAATCTGTTGATATGGGCTGATTACCGGTTTGAAATGGCCGGTCTGAGGGCAAAAGTTCCCGCACTGAGCGACATTAAAATTTATATAGCGTCTTCCATTTAGCGTAACCCGTTTCTGGGTCGTGATCTGGCGTGTTCCATTTAGTGGAACCGATCAGCTGACGCCGCAGCCTGCACCCATTTTAGAGGATCTGGGTGACCCGGAGAGACCCCACTGAAGAGCAGGGTTGGCCAGAACACTTTCAACCCAAGACCCAGACCAGGACCAAGACTATCGCCGCCGCCGTCATTTGCATGCCTTATTTCCCATAATTGGGTATTTTTTGCCACAACCACTGCATCCAGGTGGTGCCTGGTGATCCGAAATTGTAGGTACTGTATGCCAGGTACATATTTACCCATAGATATTTGCCGAAAACCATGAATAATAAGTTAAAAGTGGTGCAGTGGCCCAGCAAGAGGCCTGTAGTGGCTTTCAACGATAACAGTTGGATGAATAAATGTGTGAAGAGCCATATATGTACGGCGTGGCAAGGGTTTTGTGGCCGGGCGAGGGAGGGGAGGGAAACGCGGCGGCTGTGTTTTATACAGAATAGCACCCACCCGGGTGTCACTGGCGCTGTGTCCCGGGGTAATGGGCTCCCTCCCACCACAGGCTTAAGGGCCAATGCGACGGAGATGAGCACCGAGGCCACGCGCTGCAATAGCGTATGCCCCCAACTTTACCTTTACCTTACGGTGACTGGCGTGTTTATTGCCGATACATGTTGATTTACTATTCATCATTATTATAACCATGGGTAGGCTGCTAGTTAATTTTCATCATCATCGGCAACCCCCATTTATGCATATTGTGAGGATGAATCGTTTGTTTCAGTGACTTTATTGTGTTATTTGGGTCACTGATATCACAAAAAAATATCAGTTAGGTTAGATTATCAATGAGTGAAGCAGTAACAATTCAATATTATATTTAAATGGTAATCAATTGCTAATCTAGCAGCAGTAGATTGCTATCCATCAAGTGAGGTCCAGTTGCCTTAGATTGTAGTGCGGCGACTAGGGCTGATAAGGGAGCCTCCCATAACCCACTTGGCGAGTCGGGTACATCTTTGGCCGACTCGGTAAAGAGTGGCTCTCCCGTCACGCTGGTCGCGGGTTCAAGATAATTACATGATTACTAATTATGCGGCTATAGGTCCAAATATGTTAAGTTTCCTAAATGACGAGTTTTGTTTAAAATTATATTCCATCATATTTTTGTTGCCGAGGTATAATTTAAAGGCATGAATAGTATTCCAATTGTTGTAGAAAGTATCCAATTTGGATTATCAAAGGTTGCATACGCTGGGGGGCGCGTCGCCTCACCCACCCTACAACGCCAAGTCCGAGGGTCCCTCCTGACAAGTCTCCATGCAGGGCCCCCTTTCATCCTGAGTACCTCCTGGCAGGATTTATCAACTTGCTCAAGTCACAAACTCTGTAGGTGTCATTATTAGTTTCTTCTAATCTTAGAGTGAGTCAAGACTGTAAAGTTAACATGTACCCAGTTATGATAATCATTATTAATAGTTTCATGTATTTTTTTAATTTTGAGTCTCAACGTGTTCCATCAATGTCCCCAATCACAACTGGGAACCCAGCAATGTCTTGAAATTCAGTTTCTTTCTTGATTAATCTGTGTAATAATAAGAAAAAAAAACAATTTTTGTACCTGTTGTTAATTGTGCTCAATGTTTTTATTAGTTAAATAAATGCATTTGTACAGTTGTTTTGCTTTATGTTTCTTATGCCGGAGGATAGAATTGATCTTGATTTTCATGACCCTATTTGTGCTGAGTGAATGAGGGAGTTATAGTTCAGCAGTGTTATCATTAGGTAAAGTTGGAGGCATTTGATATGCTGTGTGTTGTCTTGATCTTGACAAGTAATGCACAAGGCACCAGTACAGGTGCATAACACGGATATTTGTGTTGGCTGCTGGGGGAACTGGGGTGCCGAGTGTGTAGGGAAGGGAAGTGAATAGGCGTACTACTAGTTAGTCATGGTGTGTTGTGACAAGTGAGTGTGTATTTGTTTTCTGAATGAGTCTATTGTACCGCAGTCTAAAGTCTGTAGGGGGAGGCTGTTCCAGTCACGTGTGGTGGGTGGAAAGTATGAGTCTGTACATGCGTCAGTGTTAGTGTGATATGTTTGGTATTTTTGCCTGAGTGTGTTACAAGTACGCTGACTGTTTGCGTCCTGTAAGTATGTGTGTGGATCAATGTCAATGTAAGTGTATGTGATCTTGTACAGAATTGTAAGTGTGTGCTTGTCTACACATGTGAAGAGGTTACATATTAATCTGTTGTTTGATCTGTGTTGTGATGCCTCGTGTTCAAGTTCATTGTTTATAATGAATCGAGCCACCTTGGTGTTGATTAGTGCTAATTTATAAATGTTTGTGTGTGTGTAAGGATCCCATACCGTGGAGCAGCATGCTATAGTGTTGGTCTCACAAGTGTGTTGTTCATCAGCGCTTATTTGTCTCTGGCCCTTAAGCCTGCGTCAAGTGAGAACCTATTACCCTGGGACACAGGCAAGTATCTAATGTCTAAGTTAAAAGAGTTTGCTTTCCCAGAAAACCCATTTATCCATCAGGCTGATAGGGAAGATGAACAGGTGGTGTGCCATCTGCCTAGGCTGGGCCTATGAATTTTAGAGTAAAAGAGTCGACATTAAGATAGTACAGCAAGACACGGAAGCTAGAGGGATTAGACTGGCATGTAGGAGACTGGGGGAGCAAGCTGATGTTTAAAGCAAGAACGAGAACCCCGCAGCTAAATGGCAGGAACAGGGACGGGGGAAACCAGAACTGTAGCTGTAGGACAGGGGAGAAAGAATCAGTGGAACACCTAATAGAATGCAGCAACTATGAGAGGGGGTTATTAGTAGCACCAGGGAGGAGTGGGCTAAGAGGCTAGAGGAGGACAACGGGGCAATCACACGGTATGTGTTGGGGCTGTATGGAGATGCAGTGCTAGGAAAAAAGGGCACAAATGCTTGAATAAGTGCACGGATAAGCAATGTCAGTAAGTTATTCCAGCAACAAACTGAAAAGTAAAGTGCGATAGTGTATTGCAGTGAAGAAAAATTAAGCTACACAGCACAATTGATAGGAAAAGTGTGTGAATAAACAGAAGAGACGCCCGAGAGGAGGAGGACCTAAGGAGCGATGAAGGTCAAAAGAAGAAGAAGAAGAATGTTTGTTTACATATCCCCCTAAATGCGTTCCATTTACGGCGCGAAAACCCGGACCTGGGTCTGGATTTAACCCCGAACCTGGTTCCGGGTTTTGTGTCAAATGGGAGACCCTATAATTTCATTCACGAGGTTCCCACAGCCTTTCGTCTTATTAACTTCCTTCCTCTTTCTGACTGTCTTCGCCACAGTATTGACTTTTTCGATCTTCTACCGACATGTTCATGCTAACTACTTTCCGAAGTTATTATTTGCATGTCTCCGCAACTTTCGTGGCCCCACTGCACACAACTTATACTTTAGCTCAGCTGATCCTTATGCTGTTCACATTCCCTATGCAAATGTTCAGTAGTATCTTCATGCTTTCAAATCTTTCACTGGTAAACTCTGCAGCAGCCTTCCTTTGTTTGTATTTCCTCCAACCTACAACTTGAATGATTTCAGGAGGGGAGTACACACACTAAACGGATTCTTAGAAGGGATATTAATTTGTTAGTACTCATGGATGAGTGGTCATATATCAAATAGGATGTTGTACGATTCTGTGATGTTAGAAAGCTTTTTGAGACACAGAAAGTACAATGGAACGGTTTTGCATGTTACTGGAGAGGGAAGTCCGTGGGGTGCAAGCTGGAACGTAGAATTTGTAGGTCGCCAAAGTATAGAAACGAACTTTTTCTGTTCAATATAGTAAGGGGGCGACAGCCCTTTTGACCAAAAAAATTGAAAAAATATTGGGATTAGGATTTTAAGCTTTTAGACTATTTTGCATTATTATCACCTTGTTTGTCCATGAACAAGAATGTCCTAGGTCATGACATTATGATGTCATTCGCAATTCTTTGACTCAGGTGTTCCAGAGGATACACTAATTATCCTAAGTACTGTTACTTGGACTGTGGAAACTCATTTGTTATCCAGATTTTTCGCCTTATTGATTTAAAAAAATTAAAAAAACAATTCCATACGTTATGAAATGTCGCAGCATCATGTCACGCAAAAATGTAATATTGCCCTTTTTCACCTTTTTTTCCCGTCCTATCTTTTTCTACTTCACATTTCATAAAAAAAAGTTCAATAATTTTCCTTGTTACTAACAATATATACAGCTATTCCCAAGTAAATCTGATCGATTGTTGATTTTATAGGAATTTTGAAGTTTTTTTTATGGCCATTTGAAGATCGAAGTGACTCTATCTCCTTTATTAATTCCACGATACGAGCGATATTCACATGTTACTTGTAAACACAAGTAAGTACATGAAGCACCGTATAACTCAACACAGTATTCCAATATTTACTAATACTTGTCCATGGCATCGTATAGGTAACAGTAGGATCGCGGAAAAGCAATCACAGGCGACGCGTCAGCCAGTCTATCTTCTCTCACCTCTTCCGGTAATTAGCAAATACATCGCTGCTGGGGCTCCTCAGAATGTCTTTTCACAGGATAATGGGTATATTTTAGCCAGGAGTGGGCACCTTCCCTCCCAGCCATTTATATCTTCGATGTCCTCAAGCTCACTACTCAACTCACAGAGTTCTGTGGCCGTAATGCATCGACACGGAAGCGTTTCTATATACCTGCAGCCAGACTGGATGACATTACCTCATCTGTCGATGCTGTCAGGGAAAGTGCACAGTGTATCTGATTCACGCGAGTACAATCGACATTCAAACAACTTGGTCTCAGGATCTGCAATCAAAATACTATTAAGTCATTCAGCAATATAGGACAAAGTCCCCTCACACCACTGTCTCTTGGATTCTTCCGACAATCAATGCGTTCGACGGTTTTAACAGCAAAGCGTTGAGCGTCAACACTAACGTGAAGCAAGTTTGCGACGCCAAAGGCGTAGCGTTAACTAACGGCTGGCATCACTTCACTGAGCGCCTGGGCTTGTTTCGCGATGATGGCCTCCAACTGAATGAGGTTGGTTCGCCGCGTTTCAGGAGGCTTAAGAACGAGGCAGTTGAAAGCTTTTCGAAAAGCATTTAAAAAAATTGCAGATGAGGGCGGGGCAAAGGCAGCCTTTGATCAGGAAACCCGCAATGTTAGCGCAGCTTACAAGAAACAGTGTAACCAACGACGCCTTCAACAAGCGAATTCATGAAACTCGTAGCGGTAAAAACAGGAGTCACTTATCTGTCCTGTACACGAATACACGTAGTTTAATACCAAGCAGGGACAACGACTCTGGACGATTCTGGGCATATTCCTCCAACTCATCCCCCCTCTGACTCCTATATGATTGTTAAGTTTTTTTAAGAATGATGTTTTCTATGCCCTCTTTGGCCTCAACTCTCAGAGCTTATGGGCCCGATGAAGTGCCTCCTGTTGCCCTTAAAAACTGTGCTTCCGTGCTGACACCTTATCCGGTCAAACTCTTTCGTCTCTGCCTTTCAACATCTACCTTTTCTTCCTGCTCGAAGCACGACTACATACAGCCTGTGCCTAAGAAGGGTGACCGTTCCAATCCCTTAAACTACCGTCCTATAGCTTCACTTCTGACCTATCTGATGGCCAGTATGAGTTCCGCAAGGGGCGTTCTACTGGTGATTTTCTTGCTTTCCTAACTGACTCTTGGTCATCCTCTCTTAGCCATTTCGGTGAAACTTTCACTGTTGTCCTGGATATTTCAAAAGCAATCGACAATGTCTGGCACAAGTCTTTGTTTTCCAATCTTCCCTCCTACGCTTTCTATCCCTCTCTCTGTACTTTCATATCCAGTTTCCTTTCCGGCCGATCTATCCCCGCTGCGGTAGACGGTACTGTTCTACTCCTAAACCGATCAACAGTGGTGTCCCGCAGGGCTCTGTCCTATGTCCCACTCTCTTTCTGTTGTTCATTCATCATCTGCCTAAAACAAGCTGTCCTATCCACTCCTATGCTAATGACTCTACTCCGCATTTAGCCGGTATTTCACGTTTCGGTGAAACTTTCTCTGTTGCGCTAGACATATCGAAAGCTTTCGTTAAAGTCTGGCACATGTCTTTGCTTTCTAAACTGCCCTCTTTCGGATTCTATCCCTCTCTCTGTTCCTTTATCTCCAGTTTCCTTTCCGGCCGTTCTATCTCTGGTGTGGTAGACGGTCACTGTTCTTCCCCTAAACCTATCGACAGTGGTGTTCCACAGGGCTCTGTCCTATCACCCACTCTCCTCCTGTTATTCATCAATGATCTTCTTTCCATAACAAACTGTCCTATCCACTCATACGCTGATAAGTCCACTCTGCATTATTCAACTTCTTTCAACAGAAGACCCTCTCAACAGGAATTAGAAGACTCAAGACTGGAGGCTGCAGAACGCTTAACCTCAGACCTTCCTATCATTTCCTATTGGAGTAAAAGGAACCTTGTGTCCTTCAATGCCTCAAAAACACAGTTTCTCCACCTATCAACTCGACACAATCTTCCAAACACCTATCCCCTAATAGACAACACCCAGCTGTCACCCTCTTCAACACTAAATATCCTCGATCTATCCTTAGCAACGACTCACCGATATTAGGAGACTTTAATCTCACTCATATTGATTGGGCGACACTGTCAGGTACAGAAAGCGAGTCATACAGAATAACTGAATTTTTAAAGGACAATTATCTAATTGAAATGGTTACTGAGCCAACTCGATTAAATAAGAAACTAGACCTTCTTATAGCAACCCAAGAAAATTTAGTCAATAATGTTACGGTAGAACATTTCGGTTCTTGCGATCATAAATTAGTTCGCGTCAATTTTAGAACTCAAATAACAATGACTGAAAATACAATAATGGTGCCCAATTTCAAAAGAGCAAATTTCGTAGAAATCCGACAAAAAACTAACAAATACAACTTTCAAATGATTGCAGCGCACAGGAAGCCTGGTTAAACTTCAAAAATCAAAAGCGACGTAACACTAATTAAAGTCCGCCATAGTTTAATAGCGAAATTAAACATTCTGTTGAGGGAAAACACGCCTGAAAACATTAAACTTTATCATGAAACCAGGCGACGCCTCAAAAGATTAATATGTCAGGCAAAGCGTAGATATGAAGAAAACATTGCAGCCTACTGTAAAAATAATCCGAAATCTTTCTTCAATTATATAAACAACAGGAAGGCGATCAGAAGTGCAACTGAACCTCTAACTAACAGTGACGGCGAATTAGTGACTGAAAGCCTACGCGTTGCGAACTTGTTAAACAATTATTTTTCTTGGTGTTTAATACTAGCACACTTACTGCCACTACCACCAACACCAGCGAAGATGATAATACTAATGTAAATCTCATTCATGCATTGCCTAACTTTGAAATAACTTCCAATGAAGTCCTAATTGCTCTTCAGTCCCTTAAAACAGGTTACAGCCCAGGACAGACAATGTATATCCTATATTACTTAAAAAACCCAACGAAGTACTCTCCTCTCTCACAACCGTATTCAATATGTCCATACAAAAAGGCATCATCCCTTCCGATTGGAAAAAAAGCTAATGTAATACCGATTTTCAAGAAAGGAGATAAAAAATACCGGGTAATTATAGGCTCATTAATCAAACTTCAGTAGTAGGTAAGCTACTCGAGAGCATAATTAGACATAATTATTAATTACCTTTAAAACCACTCATTAATTGAGGATTCACAATAAGGCTTCCGCAACAAGAGATCCTGCCTATCAAACCTACTGACCTACAACAACATCTTCTTAGTTTATTACGTAACCAAATCCTTGGACGTAGTATATCTTGATTTCCTGGAAGTGTTTGATAAGGTTCCACACCATAAATTATTTAAAAACTAAAGCAACTAGGTACACTAATGGATCCCAGATTGGTTGAAGAATAAACACCAAATAGTGGTGATCGACGAATTTAATTCAAAGTGGGTGCTTGTCACTTGTGGTGTCCCTCAGTGCCCGGTTTTTGGCCCAGTGCTATTCATTATAGTAAATTTGTAGACACAAAAATTGGTAACTCGGTCCTCACTGACGAAGACAAAGCCTCCAAGAAGACGGTCATAAAATTTCAGATTGGTCTAATAGATGGGAAGTGCCCTTTAATATAGATAAGTGCCAGGTTCTTGAAATTGGAACAAGAAATAAGAGGTTCGATAACGGAATGCGTGGCGTTCAAATTAATAGCAAAGCGTTCAAGGACCAGGGTGCTAAAATTGCGTCAAACCTGAAATTCTCACACCAATGCATTGACTCAGCAAATAAAGAGACCAGAATGCTAGGCTTCATTAAAAAAAAACTTTTTATTAAAAAATAAAGATGTAATACCCCGGCTTTACAATACTTAAGTCAGACCCCACTTGGAGTATGCGGTA